>NW_007728541.1:171621-182109 GCF_000696425.1 Galeopterus variegatus | reverse complement strand
AGCGCCGCCGCGCTCCCAAGCGGCGCACTGTAGCAGTGCGCCACCGGGCCGGCCCTTGTTCCTTATTTTCTTGAACACAGTAATCCCAGTTATCTTAAAGTTTGTATATGATAATTCTATAATGTCTGGCTTTCTTATAAGTTGGCTTCTATTTTTGTTTTCCTCTAGTAAGTTTTGTTTAATTGGTCTTGTCCCCTGGCACAAGGGGTATTGTTTCATTGATTGAAGATGTTGTGTACAAAAACTTGAATTGAGGCTTGGGATGATGTTTTCTTCCTTTAGTGAAGATATGATTTTGTTCCTGGCAGGCAGTAAGTAGGATTAGGAACAGGTTGCTTTAACATACTCAGGGACCGAAGTGGTTCACAGGTAGATTGAGATGACCCAAAGGTATCACCTTATTCCATTTCATCCTTATTTTTAGGGTATAACATTTTGGGGACCCCACCAAAATGTGTTTACCAGTCCCATCTGCTTTGCAGTCCCTGGACTGCAATTTTTGTTTACCTCATGCTTGTGAGATGACTGGAAGCTCTACACATATTTTCTTCCTCATCTCAAATCAGCAAATACCTCCAGGGGAAATACCATGTTCATGTCTTTGACCTCCCCTTAACTTCAGGATCTTGGACCTACAAGTCCTTGCTGTTCTGAGAGCTCTCCAATATGTTTTAACCTATTTTTGATATTTTATCCAGATTTTCTAGTTGTTCTCAGCAGGAGGGTCAACTTAAAACAAGCAGATTTGCCACAGTTGGAAGTAGAATTCTGATATAAAATGATTTTATAAATATTCTATAAAGGAAAATTATCTTTTTGGGTCAGAAGTCCTCCTACTGAGTTTTTTAAAATTTGTTATTTATTTTTTAATGATTGTAATAGGTGACTAGTAACAATTCTGAAACTTTTCAGGCTAAAATCAATTCCTTCATGTACTGTAGTAGGGGTCAGCAAACTATGGCCCACTACCTGTTTTTGTGAATAAAGTTTTATTGGAACACAGCCATGCCCATTTGTTTATTTACTATATTTGGTTGCTCTTGCACTATAGTGGCAGAGCTGAATAATTGTATAGACAACGAAGATCAAAATATTTGCTATCTGGCCATTTACAGTAACAGTTTTCTACCCAACAGTTCTATAGCATCCATAGATTGTGAGGCTGAAATGCTCATTTGTCTTTATGGTGAGATGAAAGCATAATTGTTTCTGGTGGCAAACCTAGCTCTGACCCATTGTTTTGGCTTCTTTTTTTCATGCAAGGATTGGGAGTGCTGTTGAAATTGTTGATTTGGGTTCAGGATTCTATCCTCTTTCTCACTGGGATGGAATCTCAGCTCCATTTATATCCTAAGGCACATTAGTTTTTCATTGTAAGATGGGGAAAAATAATACCTACCTAGTAAGATTAGTATAAGGATTAGAGATGATGTATAAATATGTTGTGTCAAACAATAATACATTCAATAAACAGTAGATATTACCACCTTAAGTTCTCTTAAGTGTAACTCTATGTAGTGGGTGGTTGCATTCTGTAGAGGATTCATAAAGCAAATGTACCTCACAGGGCCTGGTTTTCCAAAGCCTTGCAGTTTCAAATATTGACCTTGCAAAGGACAGGAAATTTCCCCCAGGGTATTGGGTCTCTGTTGCAAGATAAGAATTGTAACACAGCAAGGCTGCTGGTTCTAAGATAGACAAGTTACTAATTGATATGTAAAGTTACTAAAAAGATGCTAGAGGGAAAAGGAATGTCGGCTAAATCAAGCCTTGTTAGTGGATCACTTAATTGCCTAACAGAATGTCATCTGACTTGTTTTTACTGAATGTTACCAGCTTCTATTGTAAAACTTGTTAAACTGTACTTAGTAAAACTCTACCTATGTCTCTTCCTATAACTTCTCAGTCTGGAGAATAAATGCAGGAAGAGAACCCCGATTCGTGGTTAATTTCCCAAATGGAAGGAATGCCTCTATCTTGAAGGTTCTGGGAGATTAATTCCTTTCTGGGGCTTCTCACTGCTCAAAAGAGATGGGCTTTGAGTAATCTTTGGCGGCTCTGTCACCCAGGGGGAAAGGGGTGAAAAATCCGTGGGAGACAAAGCAACAGCATTCCTTTTAGATTAGGATTAATATCATGACTAGATGCCTAAAGATTCACAAGAAAATGTCAACCTCATAAAAAAATAGAGAAATGCCTTTAAATTTCAATACACACAGAATATCTGTATTCTTGATTTCTTGACAAAGAATATATTCTTAAACTCTATCATTCAACTCCTTTTAAGAATCTGGTGGTAGGAAATAATGTTCATGAAAATTGTTTTAAATATCTTTAAGTCCATCTGATCAGTGTCTCCCAAAGCAAAAAGTATTCTTAGGAAAACTTTGTTGGTATATTAATAAAAGACATTAAAAAAAAAAAAAAAAGAGGTAAGAGAAGTTTGAAAAAAGCTATATTAAACAAAGTTAAACTCATTTTTTTCACTGAGAAGAAATTCTCAGAATCTTTAATATGCTGATGTGCATCTTAAAAAAGAAAGGGATATATATTCAACATTTTCCAAACTTATTTGACTATGAATCTCTTTAAGTACACGTCTAAATTTTGGCCTTGAATCAAATTATCAGAGAGTGGTATACTTGGACTGAATTGTTTTGATCCCTTGTGCATTTCCTTTCCTGAATTCAGCTTTGGTATTCTCGATTTATAATAAGGGACATTGTAAGAAATGAGCACTGAAAAGTATTGTAATTATAAGGCTTTTGTTGAGGAAGTAGACCACTACATTTCATGAGGACTCAGGGCTTTAGTGTCAGTGAGGCAGTGAAGCCTGCCAGGTGATAAGCTCTACCCACTATCAAGAGTTGTAAAGGGTCTGAGATTTTACCCTACTTTCAAGCTAACAAGTTGTCTATTTCATGGATGTTGGCAGAAAACACATCTCCCATGACAGAGACAAAGGACAGTTTATTACTCTTAGAAATAGTAGCAACCAGATCATTACCATTTTCTTCAGTTCCCTGAACTTCAATTCCCACAGGCAATGCACAGGGCTGGGGAGTACACATGATGCCTGAACATGCATTACTGGAGAGGAACCCTGAGCTTAGGAAAACTGAATCTTTAATAATAGGCAGTAAGCCTGCCTGACCTTTGCTCTGGAGGGAGATGATATGGGTTGAATGTTTGTTCCTTCCAAAGCTCATGTATAAGCTTGAATCCCAATGTGGCAGTGCAGACAGGTGGGGCCTTTGAGAGATGGTTGGATTGTGAGGACTTTGCTCTCATAAATGGATTAATCCATTCATGGGTTAATGGGTTATTAGTTTAATGGGTTGTTCTGGGTGTGGACTGGTGGCTTTATAAGGAGAGCAAATGAACACATTAATAAGCACTATTCCTCCTTCTCCTCCACTCTGCCAGGAGCCCCAACCAAGAAACAGGCCCTCATCAGATGTACCTCTCAACCTTGGACTCCCCAGCCTCCAAAACTGTAAGAAATAAATTTTATTCTCTTTATAAATTACAGGCATTCTGTTATCAGCAACAGAAAATGGACTAATACAGGAGACATTATGATACTGGACAGAAAACAAATTTATTCTTTACTTTGGAGGAAGATACTATCTCTATCTTCCAAGGCTGTTTGTTATACAAGCATCCTTGAAGAGACAGTCTGGAACTAAAGCAGTCAGTGCCTCTGTTTGTAGGACCTGCAAAAACTTGAAACCTATGGAGAATTTTCCCCCAACATCTAACACATAAAGATCACTCAAATATGAACGAATAGCCAAATGTGACCAGGTGTTTGAGGAAATAACCAGTGTGAAAGAGAAAATTATGAACAAATAGAAAAATAACACTGAAGGAAAGAGGTAATGTAATAAACTAGAAAATAAAAAATAATCCAAATTAGTATCCTCAAGAAGATTAAAGAAGTTTTTGTATCCTTGAAACAAGAACATAATGCTAAGAAAAAGGATCGATCGAAGAACACAAAAGAGCTTCTGGAAGAAACTAAGAGCCAAAAGGACACACACACACACACACACACACACACACACAAACACGCGCACATGAGTTGGAAGACAAAGTCCAGGAACTGACACAAAAGAGCTTCTGGAAGAAACTAAGAGCCAAAAGGACACACACACACACACACACACAAACACGCGCACATGAGTTGGAAGACAAAGTCCAGGAACTCTTCCAGAAAACAGAACAAATGAGAGAAGTAAAAAATGTGAAAGAAGGGACAATGTGAAAGACTGCTTATTTTTCCCCAATATGAGGAAAGTTCTTTTTGAATAAAATTACTTGTATTATCTTTTAATCCTATTTTTCCACGTACTTTTTGAAGTACCTCGTATTTGTATTCACTTTCTTCTAAAAGAACTTTTTAACTGGGCACATAACTTCCAGGAGTAAAGACAAGTGTCAGAATGAGTAAAAAAGACCCCATTAGTATGGTAACATTACTTTGACATTTCAGAACACAAAGATCAAAGAGAAGATCCTAAAACTTCCAAGGAGAAATAACCAAATTATTTACAAAGGAAAAACAAAGACAGAAATAAAACTGGAATCTTAGAAGGACTTCACTCACTTCCCTGGCTGTCTTACCATTTTGATTTCCAGGAGGGAAGCTCTGCATACCCTACACTTCTAGTTTAAAGTAACTACTAGTTTCTCAGACTATCAAATCTAATATCGTCACAAACCTTTTTACATCACTTACCAGAAGCCCAAGCTTTTTGAGGAGGCTCTTACCCCTGAGCAATTCTGAACATTCCTTAAAATAACTTAATCTCTAACCTTCCCCACCACCCACTGGGCCTGTGAGAACCCATGATCTCACTTATATCCTTAACCTCGAAAAGGTCTCCTCTTCATCTTATCCTAATCAAATTCTGGCTTCCCCTAAAGACAACACCTTTGTTTTTGTTGGTGGCTGGCCAGTATAAGGGCATCTGAACACTTTGGTGTTATCAGCAGGACACTCTCCCAAGTGAGCTCAGCCCCTTCTATATTTTAAGTGGGAGTTCTGGAGCATCTTTCCGGCTATTTTATTTTTTTCCTTCAAAAACCTCTGTACCTTAGAGCCTGGAGGTAGGACAGGTGTCTTATTTGTTTCTCATCTCTACTTCCAAAGGAAATATCCTTCTGATGGATTTTGGACATGACTGGTGCCATTGTGCACACAATAAGCACAAAATAGCTGCCGCCTCACCTTCCACTCCAGCACCAAGCCCCTCCCCCCTTCCCTTTACGAGAAGCCTCCTGACTTAAACAGAAACCCCTTTTGCTTCCACAAGGAAGCAGTTCTCCACCCCATCCTCAGTAGCATAATGCCCCTCCTTGATTATATCAGCCAGCCCTCGGCACCCTATATGAGCTCTACCACCCCCCCACCTGGTGCTGTCTTCCATTTTGAAGGCAGCCCCGGCTGTCTGCCACTTTGGGGCAACCCGGCAGATTCTCTTCCTTTAATAAAGCTTGAATGGTACCCAGTGTCTTGGCTCACTTCCTTTCACCTTCCAATTCACTTACTTGAATTTTTTTACTATAACATTATTTTACTTTATTGAGACCCATTCCTCAGATTATTTTTTTCTCTAATTTTCACCCAAATATCTCATTTCACCCTCACCAAGTTTAGATACCATGGTCCATCTCTATAGTCATTCCTTTGCAGGCACCCTTAACACCCTTGTCCTTTCTCCTCCTTTTATGCACCTGGAAAAACCCAGCCCAGGTTATACTTTACTCTTTCTATCTGCTCTAGAACAGCTGATCCTGGCTGTAGAAAAGAAAAACAAAAAACGATTGTGCTACCTGGCTTCTCTTTAAATTCATAACTACTATTTTCAAATGGGCTCTCAAAACTGCTTGGCAGTTCCCTCCATAATTCACTCTGCCATTCTTGAAGACAACCATTTCTACCTTCTTTCTTTTCAAACCTCCAGTATTTCCCACATGCCAGTGAAGCTAATGTTTTTGCTTCATACTTAACTGAGAAAATAGAAAGATTAAGTGGAAACCCCCTAATCTTCCCACCACTGTATCTACCACTTACCAGCAAGTGCATCTATTCTCTGCCTTCTCTCCTATTACAATGGAGGCCAGTCCTCCATTTGTGCTCTGAATCTCACCCCCCCTTTCCTTTTCAAGGATTTCGTTCTCAAGTTATTGCTCGTTGCTGCTGCTGCATCATCACCTTCTCACTCTAAGGGCTTCTTCTCAACAGCACACAAACTTGATCTAACTTCACCCACTAAAAAGCAAAACTAAGCAAAACCTTCCCTTGACTCCATGTTCCCTTGTAGCTACCAGTACTTCTTCTTGCCTTCGTGGTGAAATTTTTTGAAAGAGCTATCATCTCTGGTTACTGTTTCTCCTTAACCCATTCCAACCAATCATGCTTGTGTTTTCATCAATTCACTGCAACTACTATTGAAGTCATCAATTACTTTAATCTTCCAGTGGGTTTCAGATCCTTCTCATCTTGACTGATGGTAGCAATTGACATAGCTAATCTGCCCTTCCTTGGAAAGCTCTTCTCTTCTATCACCTTATCCACTCCCTCTGACCCCTTTAGTAGTTCCTCTTGTTCTGCTGAATTTCCAGATCTGAGTGTCCCAGAGTTAATTTGGAGCCTCTTCTCCACTGTTACTGTCTCCCAAAGCCATCCATCTAGTCCCATGGCTTCATCCAAATATTGATGACTCCCATAATCTTCAATCTTGATCTCTCCTGAGATCCAGACTTGGCTAACTAACTTTTTACTTGACATTTCCACAGGCAGCTCTCAGACACCTCCAATTTAACATACCTAAAATAAAATTGAGAATAACTCCCCAAACTTGTTCTTTACTTCACTTCCTCATTATTGTCATCATCATTTATTCAGTTATTCCTTCTAGAAATGTAGGTGATGTACTTGGTTTTCTCTTTCACTCTTCGTATTCAATCTGTCATGCCAACTTTCCTTTGTTTTGTTTTGTTTTGTTTTTAAAAGATGACTGGTAAGGGGATCTTGACCCTTGACTTGATGTTGTCAGCACCACGCTCACCAGTGAGCTAACCAGCCATCCCTATATGGGATCCGAACCCGTGTTATCAACACCACACTCTCCCGAGTGAGCCACGGGCCTGCCCCTTTCTTTTGAAAATATATCTCAGATCTGCCCCGTTCCACTTTTGTGCAAGCCACCATCATATCTTGCCTAGACTTCTGCCTTCAGCCTCTCTTCTGTCCTTCTGCAAAACATTCTCATAAAGCAGGAGTATACCTGGATCAAGTAATTTTATTTGAACTATTCAAAGGTTTCTCTAACTGAAACCATATTGTACAAGAGCCTATAGGACCTGGCTATACACCTCTTTCCAATCTCATCTTCTAATACTCACTCCAGCCATATTGGTCCTTTCTTTCAGTTCCTTGAACACAGCACGATTTCTCACCTTATGGCCTATGGACACACTGCTTTTATTCTCTTCCTATTTTCACATCATTAAAGCCTATGCTTCCTAGTTCTCAGGTAAACTGTTACCTGAGAGAAACATTCCAAAATAAACCATAAAGATAATCACCCTAACTAAAGCAAATCCTCCTTAGCCTTTCTCTCTCAACCTGTTTATTTCCTTGTCTAGCTGCAAGTTCTGAGGGTGGATTCTGTGTTGGTCTTATTCACTGTACTTCTAAGCCTAGCACAAAATAGGTACTCCATAAATATACACTGAATGATAAACGACTCTATAAACTTTAGAAAAGAACGGTTTCTCCATATTCACAAATCGCATGGTAAACTTGGTGAGGTTTGTTAAGAGGTGCTGCCCAGAGAGCTATATACAGAATATATGAATATAAGCTCTATATTGCTTTTTAGGCCATACACAAATGACATAGCTCTTTATCTGCAGTTTTATTTAGCCCATATTTCCTACCTAGTTTATAAATAAGGACATTATGAGAAACAGTTAAATACTTTGCTGAGGTTAGGATGCACAATACTACACCATTCGTCTGATCAACAGATAATAGCATTATTGAAAGGACATTAAATTAGCTTGGCATGTAGTTTTAGCAAACTCATACTGCTTTGGAGGACTTCTAATTATGCTCATAAACCATCCTTTTAATCTAATTGGCAATCTTGAATGGAACTAGTTATCAAGCTCAACAGTTCATTAATTCATTCAATCAGTTTGTTGAGTTCCTATCATATGCCAGACATTCTTCAAATATTGGAGAGACGCTGGTTGAAAAGGATAGATATTTTAATATAGCTGAGTCTAATAGAGAATAGACAATAAAAAACAAGAAAATGAGTACTGATACAAGCAATGAAGAAAAAGACAAACCAGGGTGATGTGAGAGAGTAACAGGGGTTACTTTGGGTGGTCAGAAAGGCCAAACTGAAGAGGTATTAAGAGATTGAATATTAAATAGTAATTCACATTTTGTACAATCTATTAGCTTCTCAGTTTTTAAATCAGGACATTTGTCCATCTCTAGTCTTCTATCACCTGTCCATGATTTCTTGAATAATTACACTACAATGCTGTAAGGATTTTAGCAGTATGACAAAGAAAACAAAATGGTCTCCAAATTTGTTACGCAGTATTTACTTCCTAAGATCTGAAGACTTAGAGCTTCAGCAAGAAATTTGGATTCTAACTTTTTTTATTATTGGTTAAGGGTTAACTGAAGAGGTTCTTTTAGATAACACTAGGAGCAAAATTTTCAAGAAATGTCAGTTCTTATTTTTTCTTCCATTACTATGAAGAGTTTGTTACAAGGAGATTAAAGATAGAAGCCTACAAGTTTCAAGAAAGTATCAAAGGAAGCTAGTTACAATAAGAATCAAATGTATACTAACAGACATGAGTGAAGTTAGAAAGGGCAAAATCTTTTTCAGAAACCCATATAAATTATGTAATGGAAAAATTTTAAGTTGACTACTCAGTTTAATCAAAAGTTTTGGTAAATAAAAAGTAAAATCAGGGCTGGCAGTTTAGCCCAGTTGGTTAGAGTGCAGTGATATAATTCAAGGGTCAAGAGTTTGGATCCCATGCCTGCCAGCCACCAAAAAAAAAAAAAAAAAAAAAAAGTGAGAACAAGTAAAATCATCTTGCTAGTCTTTACCACATTAGAAACTCTAAGAAAGAGTAAAGTAGGCAGAAGTAACAATCACAACTGGTTTCTGCCCTCTACTGCAATTTTAGGTGAATCATGCTTGGCATGGTAAAAACAAGATCTGACAAAAAATATGGGGGAAAGGGGTTATCCACAGTTATCCATGCTTTAGTTATTCAATGATTAAAAAATTTTAATTCCACCTTGAACTTTTCATAATACTTTTTAAGCGCTAAAGAACTTTCAGGTTTACTATTATGTAATTTTCATAAAGTACAGTGAGGAAGAGAGAACATAATAGTCTCATGCTCTTTGGAGGTAAGGAAAGAATTTGTCAGGAAGGTGACCATATTTATAAAATCCATATAAAAAATAAACTAGAAAATTATTTACATTATGAAAGTATTCACTAAAAGGTTCATTATTTATTACATGACGGGAATGCTTATGAATAGAGAAAGCTAAAAATTTAAAGAACTGTCAAGTTATTATCAGAAATAAAGATAAGGCATCTATAAAGTCATAAAGTCAATGACAAATTTTAGACATATATTACTCAGCAATGTATTATTTTATATATAGTTGTACCACTTTCATTTACACAAAAAATGTATATCCTGAAAATATCTAAGGTTAAAAATGCCAGCAGCTCAAGAAAGGAAGTGTTTTGTTAAAACTATAAAAAGCAGATTACTATCAACAAATGACACTCTAAAAGTAACACTGACAAGTGCCTGTAATACACAACACAAAATGCCAGTTTATAGATAACATAAATTTTACTGCATTAAAGTCCCGCAAGAAATCTATCCATGCAATGATCTAATTGAAATAAACATAATGGATTAGTCTTTAATGGAATAAAGGGAATTAGAATAGTAATAAAGTCCTTTGTGTAGATATACTTAGGACAGAGTTTTCCAGAATTATTGAAGAGTCCAGAGAAAAGCACATGGTTTACATTTCTCACAATACTGAAGGAATTATCTATATACTATCAAAAAACATAATAAATTAGTTTTTTATATTGTGTTAAATGTATGTTGTTATGTACTTTATGATTGGTGCAGTCCTATAGAGAATAGGAATTTTTGTTTTAAGATTTTCTTAAATATGCAAACAAAGTAAACCATAAAGAAGGCAATCAAAACAGTTTCCTGTAGTTGGTCCTGAAGGAAAATATTAATAAGATGTACCACTCTGAGAATGTGATTAGGGTGTTTTGACTCAACAGATGAAATACAGAACATCCTTATATAGTATAAAAATGGTCTAAAATCTACTTAATTTTGCCAAAATGCAGAAAATTACCATATATATATATATATATGTTTTGTTTTTTTTTA
>NW_007728541.1:169375-170915 GCF_000696425.1 Galeopterus variegatus | reverse complement strand
CGAACCCGGGGCCTTGGTGTTACCAGCACCACACTCTCCCGAGTGAGCCACGGGCCGGCCCCCAGATATATTATTTTTGATAAGTAGAATATATCCTTAATCTATTATTTTTAAAATGTGCTAAAGTAAAACCGTAACAAAAGCAAGCATACTGTAAAGTTACATTATAACTTTCAAACACATGTTTATTCATATGAAAGGCTAAATTTATTTCATAGTTTGCTTATAAGAGAGTTAATGTCTAACATTAAAGTTGATATTTTGTTACCTTGCCAATCTGGAGAATTTTAGGCAACAGAATTGCTTTAAAGCTCTTTAAAGTATACATCTTTACACAAAGAATAGTTAAGAAAGTGGTAACCAGCACAAAATGTTAGCTGTAGTTAGATATTGTAGTTCAAATATCAACAAGGTGGTATGTAGAGAAAGTTATGTCCTTAAAGTTGAAATAAAGGTTCAAAATAAGTTATCTTGAAAAGTGGGGTCATGAACACAATTCAATACATACTGATTTCAACTCCCCCAAACTTTATCACAGACTATATGAACCAATTTTTTTTCTGTAAGAAAAAGAAATTTAATAGCACCTTGATACCCCCATTAAAATTACAGTGTGGAGTAGAGTAGCTGACATACTCTAAAAGTAATCTATAATGAGGATGGCTTGACTTAATTATTCACACTTTCGTTCAGGTTGAAAATTTAATGTTTAGCAAAATAATCCTTCAAAAAGGGTGACTAATGCAAACAAATGAAGGCCAAGGACACATATGTATAGAGATAGTAATTGCTACCATTCGAACATTGCTCTTGGAAGAACCGAGTTAAATTGGTAACTATGACCCTTCTAGGTTTCTCAAAAAAATTAATCTCTCTATTGTTTTGGAAACACAGACATAATTTCCAACTAGTTTTTCATTACTTTGCAAATTCAGCTGTTCATTAACTTGAATACTTAAACTTGTACCGTGAGTTTACTTCTGTTTAAAAAGAATAAGAAAGGGAGTTTTATGCCGAGTTTTAAAAGAACACACTCAGTCTCAATGATTAGTGTTTGTTGTGTCTGTGAGGAGTCCGTATTTTCCTTAAAAAAACTCAGTGTGGAATCTTAATGATATTAAGATATTTAAGAGCATAATATGGGCAACTCACTTGAAATATATTGTGAATCTTGTCTGCTGTTGCTTTTTAAAAATACAATTGGCATTTAAATACATGGATTCACAAATTAATAAAAGTTATGATAAAAATACATTACGTGCGTACTTACTCTAGTTAAACATACTCTAGAACAAACATACTTACTCTAGTTAAAAGCAAATCAGAGTTTAAACATTTTTCTTTGAATCATCTCTGAAATGTAGTTTTATAGCAACACAATCTATTTTTAGTAAAAGTAAACTAAAATTGGTAATTATATACATTTCCAAAATACTGAAGCATTTTTATGCTTTCTTATTTCTTTTACTTGGATATAGGATATAGTGTTTCAAAACAAAAATAAAACACATAGCCAAAAGCAAAACAAAAACAAGTATGC
>NW_007728541.1:157064-168775 GCF_000696425.1 Galeopterus variegatus | reverse complement strand
ACTAGTCAACAATAATTTCACTATAGGTAAAAGAAATAATTTCAGAATAAACTTTTCAAATGGCTTTACCTATGGCAATTATTTAATAAGCTTGAATGTGTGGTAAGCTAGCTTTTCCAGGAAGTGAATGTAATCCAACTATGTTCCAAGTGTATTAAACTAGTTTATACGACAAATATGAGAATCACCTGTGTGCATCAACTGTGCTCAAATGAGAGTTCTCTATCAAAATACTCATTTTTCAAAAAGGCCTCACATTAACCCCTCAAACCAATCACCCCCTTTCCACTCTCTTCTACTTCAAGTTGCATGACTGTATAGACTACTGTCAAATTCCTATGGAACTGTACACTGACTTAAGACTCTATGTAATATATATCAAGCACAAGAATAGTCACTGACTTTAAGGAATAAGGTGATAACTAACCAATAATAATTTAGCCAATGTCGTTTTTAGTTTAGAGGGAAAAAAGCAGCCCCGAGTGTCCTTAACTTTTCAGTACTTCTCTGTGACACACAGAATGAAAAGACAGTCTCTCAAATTAAAATCATTAGAAAGTTCAAAAATCTTAAATAAAATGTTTTATATAGGTAAGTGTTAAATATGAGATTCAAACTGTATTTTCTTCAGTATTTCAATTTGGGGAAAATGTCACATTACTAGCTCTTTTCAGTTACATTTATTTGTGAACATTTAAATCTATTACACACCAGTTTGTAAGATTCACCTTGGTTACCATTCCCCATGCTTATGTTCTGTCTTTCCTCAGAAGTCCAGTATATGCATGTATGGGCTGGGGAGGTTTAAAAAGCACTTAAAGAATTTCATGAGAGCTCTGAAATGTTGAAAGTTTCATCATTATCTATTTACTGTAGGATTTGTAATTCAAACTCATCACAGTATCCTAAAGAAATACCGTGTGAATGGAATGCACACAATTCCTACGGAACACACAAACTGAAGTCCAAAAGGCACAGAGTAATGCTGGTGGCTCTTTCTAGTCAGTTAAGAAACAATAAAAAGTCTGCATTATTCTTTCATAATTTAAATACTTAAGTAATCTCCACTTTTATTACTTTATAACAATTACTTCAAATTTACATTATTTTAAGTACCATTGTAATAGTTTAGTGTATAATACAGATATTTGCTAACGGCCCATCCAAAAAATTTTAAAAAAAAAGAAAAACCTTTTCACTATATATATATGTGTGTATATATATATATATATATATAAAATTATTCTGAAATACAAGAACATAGAAGAGGGATTTGGTGGCCCATCCAAAAAATTTTAAAAAAAAAGAAAAACCTTTTCACTATATATATATGTGTATATATATATATATATATATATATATATATATAAAATTATTCTGAAATACAAGAACATAGAAGAGGGATTTGGTACAGACTATCAACTCAATTTTCTATCACCACAGCTGTAACTCCAAAATCAACAGACATACAGCAATAATCAAAAGCAGTGCAAGTATCTTTGGAAGATAAAATTATAATGCAAGAACATTAAACTGAGGAAGTAAAAAAGGCAAGTACTTCAAGTACAAGGAACAAGTCTGCTTGAGGTCCATCTCAGTGTTTACTGGGGGCTTCTTTCCTGCTTCTACTTCTTTCTCTGAAACACATTGGCCAACATGGCACCTGATGTAGTCAACTGGCCCATTTTGTTCAAAAACTTGGTCTTTGTATCTTCACTCACTAAGCTTGCAGCAATTGACATTGAGCTAGGAAAGAAATTTTAAAATTCACGTAAAGCAATTAAATAACAAAAATATCCATTTTTTCATTTCTTTAGTAACACATCATTAATAAATACATTCTGAATTGGAGTCACAAAAGAGAAACTAGACTTATGGAAGGGAGTTTTTATGAACTGTTCAGGGTTAGGAGCTTTCATGTTCATCATTTATATTAAAGGAAGCAGTAATATGTAGTGGTTAGGAGCAAGTCTGGGATTGGACTGAATCTTGGTTCTGCTTACTGGCCGTGTGACCTTGGGTACTTATTTAATCTCCTCATCTGTAAAATGGAGATAATTCTAGTACCTACCTTATAGGGCTATTAGGATTATACAAGTATAAAGTGCTTAGCAGAGTGCTAGGCACCTAACGGCATGCCATAAGTGCTAATAGATATTATCAGCATCACTTCACGTTCAGTTCTTATAGCAATCCTGCAAGCAGATATTACCTCCATTTTCACAAATGAGTAAATTAAATCACGGTGAGGTTTTGTACTGTGCTGATAATAACCCTATGATATATTTCTTTTTTGGGGGGAACATATTCTGAATTGCCAGTTGCATTAATTTCAATCAACACTTTCAAATCCACTTCTTCTAATGTTTTTTTTCACTAACCTGCTGTATAGGGAGTAAACACAATCCAAATATCTACTAAAGATTACTAATTTATTACACCACTGAACAAAATAGGATACTGAACAAAACAGAATACGGATCAAGCACAATTCTTCAGTGACACGGCAACTGTCCTGCAATGGACTCAGGAACTCAGTTTATTGCCTTGTGGCTTTGGCCAAGATGCTTTAGATCTCTCTAATTCAGTATCCTCATCTGTTAAACACAGCTTGCAATTTTTACTGTAAAATATCCTGTGGATTAAATAAGATAATGTGTTTGAGGACACTTCAAGGACAATGTTTGGCAAGCTGCAGATGCTCAACAGATGTTTGCTCAACTATGGCATGAAGTCCTTGGGGCTGCCACTGAAACCATCTGGGTCTGTGTAGTCTTTGAGGGTGTACACTGTAAATTACTCAGTTAAAAACCCAACCGTGACTTCCATCTTGAAACTTTCTTCTTCCCATTGCTCTTCTGCCAGTATACCAATGGTTTCTCTCTTCATGTCTTTGACTATTCCTCTCCTGCTCCTTTTTCTCTTCCCACAAAGTAATCCTCCATAAGATTCAGTATTTGGTTCTTGATTCTTCAACAACAAAACTTACTCTCAAAGTTTCAAATACCTCCTACATAAGGATGACTTCAAAATATTTACTGAATCACTTCCCTTTTCCTGAAGGTCAGTCCCATATTACTACTGTTTACTAGATAAAGCCAAAATCTCAAGCTTTTATTCACTCTAACTGTAGAAATAACTCCCCACTCACCAGTGGTTCTGCTATTTTTCTTTCTTCCTAACAGTGAATATAATGGCTCCCTTTCCTTCTATTTCAAACCAATAACCAAGTCCTGTGACCTTATTCTAAGAAACGTCTCCTCTACTGTTTCCTTTTACTCCATTGCCAATATGAATACTTTACAACTGAATTATTCCAACAGTCTTGGATATGGTCTCCTTGCATTATCAGATTAACTTCTGAAATAGTCACTTCTTTATATTACACCCCAGCTCAAAAATCTTCAATGCTCACTTACTGCTACAAGATAAAATATGCTTTGCATTCAAGAAATACAGCAATCTAATTCTTTTCTACCAACCACCACGGCCTACTCTCAGACCTGCTTCAGTCAGGTGTGCCTAGTCTATTGCTCAATCATTCTCAACTTACATATCTTTGTCTCTCTCTATATATCCATTGCCTACTCATTTTCCAAAGCCCAGTTCCTGTCCTGTCTTTTCTATGGGGCCTTTCCTCAACACTAGTTTTACAGTGCTGTTCTCTTTCTGCAGAAGACTCAGTCTAAGTCAAAAGATAAGTATGATTTTAATTTATATCTAGAAAAAGGGGATGTATGGTTCAGGCCATTCTTGAGATAATACATAATACTATCAGGTTTTAATGATATTCTAAGAGGGGAAAAACAACGATGATAAGTCTGGAAACCATAACAGGTAAAACTGAAAGGAAAGTAAAATGCTTGGTCTGGAGAAGAGAATATTTAGATGACTGAACAGATGCCTCACTATGTTATGTGTGAAAAGTTAGATAGGTAATGTGTAACTGCAGAGCTGTATTTATCTGTATAGGTCTATTGATACACATAACTGTCACCTGGGGAATTATGAAAATGCAGGTGTGCAAGCCTAATCCTAGTGCTTCTGATTCTTTCCACCTGGGGTAGAGGGCCCAAGTACCTATTTTACAAGGCTTCCCAGTAAAGAATCATTGCATTTCTTTCCGAAGAGAGAATTTAAATTTTTATAAGTTTTATAAAGGGCTTGGTAACACTCCTCTACCTCTCTGCAAAACGACAAAAACCTGTTTTAGAGAGTAGATATTTTACGAGGGGAGACTTTAACTCAGGATAAAAGAGAAATTAAAAAAATAAAATTTTTGTTAAAAATTAAATGGGCTATAGGGCCGGCCCGTGGCTCACTCGGGAGAGTGCGGTGCTGAGAACACCAAGGCCCCGGGTTTGGATCCTATATAGGGATGACCGGTTCACTCACTGGCTGAGCGTGGTGCTGACAACACCAAGCCAAGGGTTAAGATCCCCTTACCGGTCATCTTTAAAAAAAAAAAAAATTAAATGGGCTGCCATGTAAGGCAATGTGTCTTCTCACTGCAAGTTTTCCAGGAAATCTCAGATTTTTCTTGTGTAACTCACATCCAACCAGTTGTCATTTCATGTTCATTGGGAATCTGTAGTACATCTTACATCTGGCTTATCTTCTTTAAAACTATTTATGTATTTATCTGTCTCCCCACACTATCCCATCTTGCAAATTAAAGATCACTCCTCTTTGAAAGGCACACATGACTTCGGACACCTTCTGATTTGCCTGTTATATCAGTTAAGCTCCTCTTTCATCTGCATCTTAAATGTTGGTCTCTCATTCCATGCCTGACCTTGTTCTCCTCCCTGTCAGAGCCCCCTTTCCAAGTTATATCATCTACCCACCCTTCCTCATATCAGTTAAGCTCCTCTTTCATCTGCATCTTAAATGTTGGTCTCTCATTCCATGCCTAACCTTGTTCTCCTCCCTGTCAGAGCCCCCTTTCCAAGTTATATCATCTACCCACCCTTCCTCCAACCCTATTCTTTAATTACCACACATATGCTAATGGTTTTTAAATCTTAATAAACTGCCTATAGAGTTCCTCTACCTGTACTTTAAATTTTAAATATTCCCTTTCAGAAGAGTTCTTCCTATAGTTCCATTTTGTTGTACTGTGCCACTGTCCATTTAAATGAGATTGTTTTCCCTCATTCCTAAACTGTTGCCAAGTTAAACTGAGTTCATATCTGAAATATATCCCTAATCCGTCTTCTCTTCATACTCACTGCCATTCACAGGCATTATAACACGATGGCTAAGATCACAGTCTCAAGAACTACAATATCTGGGTTCAAATTATGGTTCCTCTACTTAATAGATAGGTGGCCTTTGAGCAAGTTACCTCCTCTGTGTTATCTGTAAAATGAAAACAATAATAGTGTCTACTTCTTAGTGTTATCATGACAAAGATTAGCGAATATATTAAAAATGCTTAGAAAGGTACCTTGTTCATAAGTATTACTTATTATCTTCTCATCATCCATGCCCATGCCTGATTTCATCATTGGTTCTCATAACAGCTTCCCAATCTGTTCCTGCTTCTCTGTATTCACTAGAGTCCGGTGCTAAAAGCAGTGTTTCTCAAAGTGTGGCTCCTAGACCTGTAGCATCAGCATCATCTCGGAATTTGTTATCAATAAAATTCTCGGATTCCATTTCCTGATCTTCTGAATCCAAAACTCTGGGGATGGCACCTAGCAATTTCCAGGTGATTCTGATAGACCATAAAGCTTGAGAAACAAGGTTCCTAAGGGTCAGCAAACCACAGGTGGCAAGCCAAATCTAGCCTGCTGCCTGTTTTTGCAAATAAAGTTTTACCGGGAACAAAGTCATGCCCATTCATTTGCCTATTGTCAATGGCTGCCTTCCTGCTATAGTAGCAGAGTCCAGCTGAGTAGCTGTGACAGAGACTGTATGGTCTGCCAAGCTTAAAATAATATTTTTTGCCTTTACAGAAAACGTTTGCCAACTCCTTGCCTATAAGATAAAGTTCAAACCTCTCAGTGTGGCATCCAAAGTTCTTTGTTATCTGGTTTCTGCCTACCTTTAGAGACTGATCTCTATCATTCTCCCACACATACCCTGTGCTCTAGCTTTACAAAGTACGCCCAAACATACTCTTCTGTAACTTTTGTCATTGTGCACAATGTGGGTTTTTCTTCATATAATCTCTTTCTCCTCTTTTCCTTTTACCTCTCTGGCCAGTTGTTCATACTTGAAGACTGTTGTAATCCTTTTTCCTTGGAAACATTTGTAGACATTGTTTTACTGTTTGTCTATACTTTTAACTGCTTCATTTTTCCACTTTCACCTGTGAATACCCCAGTGGAAGGGACTATGCCTTGTTCAACCTCATCTCTGGGAACAGCCCATGGTAAGTGTTCAGTGAACTCTAGTAACTGCTGAATATAAGAAGGGTATCAAAATACTTGCACATATATTTTCTGCCTGTAGATTAGTGCTTTTCAAACTTTTCTAACAAAGATCTTCACTTAAGAGATACATTTTACATAATGACCCATTGCACATACTTCCACGGGTAACTGAAGTTTCATAAACACTTACTACTTACCTTACTTGAGATATATTCTATTTTTTATTTGATTCTATTTCTTGGGAGAAAATGCTTACCACAACCAACTGAATTAATTTAATGATGTACTAACACGTCATGATCTATAGTTTGAAAAACACTCCTCTAAACCATAGGCTCTTTAAGGATGAAATCCATGTATGCTTCATTCCCTACAGCAATAAGGAGGGTACTTTACAGATATAAATATCTTTATCTGCACCACTCTCACTTTTCCTTCCATCTTAGAAGCAATTCCTTTTACTGTTCAAGGCTTTCCTCTTGTGCTTTTGATCTATAAGACTTCAGAGGAGGGATAGGTAAAAGAAGACTTCCCTGAAGAGGTGATATCTAAGCTTTGTCCTGAAGGATGGACAGATACTAGCTAGGCAGAGTATAAGAATATTCCTGGCAGAAGGAATCCTATGTGTAAAGATCTAGGGAGAGCAGAAGCATAGCATGGCATGATGGAGGCACCCAAAATCCTCCACTAAGTCTCTCCTCGTCATCCTTGGTAGCTCAGACCATTCTTATTTATATAACCGGTATAATTTCGACATGGATTTATTACATTATCTATAACGTGATGTAATGCTGTTTTCATATATTGTCTAGACTTACTCCAATGTAAGTTTTTTTTTTTTGTGACTGGTAAGGGGATCGGAACCCTTGGATTGGTGTCGCCCGCACCGCACTCAGCCAGTGAGTGCACCGGCCATTCCTATATAGGATCCGAACCCGCGGCCTCAGCGCTACCGCACCTTGGCGCTAGCAGCACCGCTGCGCTCCCAGCGCCGCTGCGCTCCCAGCGCCGCACTCTCCCGAGTGAGCCATGGGGTCGGCCCCCAATGTAAGTTTTTGAAGGACAAAGCCATCTCAGTCTCAAGCACAGTGCCCAAAATGAAGAAATTCTTGCAGGTGAGAAATTGTATCAGATTACCTCTGATTCCTGTAGTGCATACTGCCTGTATCATTTATTTGGTACTTATAAGTCTTTATTCACATAAATGCCTTGACTTCCTACAGAACTGTGAGCATCCTGATGAAAGGACTTATGCCCATACTCTTGTTTCCCTCCTGTATCTGAGAGCAGAGCAGTTACTTGTATATTTACTGACTGATAACATGGTTAATATTTTCACATATATGCTTTTGTTACAGAAATGAGTAAGTTAAAGATTAACAGATAAAATACTTATTTCAGGTATTTTTCCTACTTTATTTGGTGATTACAGAATACTCCTTTACTAAATAAATATAAAATATCTCCAAAAAATACTTTTAGAATATAACTGAAAATAAAAAGAATAAAAAAGATACATGTCATTAAGGCTTGCAAATATTAATGATTTTTTTAAATCACTAGGAACAATTCATACACAAAGTTATAACTGTCTCTCTCTCTTGCCCTTACTCTATAAAAGAAGGAACTTATTAGAAGTATGTTTATGAAATTGCGATACCAGATTACAAGGAAGCGTCATATCTAAAGGACTGAAGAGTCAACCTGAAAAAAGGCTTGAATTGGCTAAACGCATCAATAAAGATAATAAACACAATGCACTGGATTACATCAAATATGTTTAAATACGTGAGTTCATAATGGTATTTTTTTAAAAACCCACCAAACTAGTTGCTGTCAGAGTGAATCAACACATTATTTTGAAAACTGGTAAATAAAGAGAAATAACTAAACATTTACCTTGCCTTTACTATATAAACTATATCACTGGGTAACAGTAGTATACATGGGGTAAGTTTTTCTTTTCTGAAGAATTCTAAGTCATTAATGGCATAGGAATAATAGAATTAGAGTATAATGTTTTGTAACATCTAATGAAGTAATGGAGGTAGGCACTAATCATTGACAGCTTGTTAACATTGCCAAAAAAAGGAGAGAAAGAAGCAGACATTATTTGCCTTATGATGAAAATACAACCTCTTTTTATAAAGCAGTCTTGCTAAAGGAGACAAAGAAACATGCCCCGAATCTGATTAAGTGTCTAGATCTAGACCCAACTACTAAATTTACAGGAAATTCAGAAGAATATGTTAAGCAAAACAAGGGAAATGCAATCAGCAAAATTCAGACTGTGGGAAACTCTACAGGACAAATGAACCAGTTTCTCTAACAAGTAAACTGTACATAGAAAAAAGAGATAGGAGGGTGCCTCGTACCTATGAATTAAAAGAGACTTATATTAATCAACTGCAATGAATGGACCTCACTCGGATCCTAACTCAGAAATAAAATGTAAGAAAAAAATAAATGCAAATCACTGCTGACATAAAGCAATTAGAAATTTAAACAAAGGCCAGATAGTTGATATTAAGGAGTTATTGATATTTTTGTGGGTAATGATATTGTGTTTATGTTTTTAAAAACGACATATTTTTCAGAGATACCTATCAGAGCACAGGAAAAGGAAGTAGGTAGGGTATGGATGAAATAAAATTGACTAAGTTGATAACTGATGAAGCTGAGTGATGAATACATGAGAATTCTTTACATTTTCTGTTTACTTATGTGTTTATTTCAAATTCTCTATAAAAGACCAGTAATAAAATAGAAGATTTGAATAACATGGAAAAAACATGATTACCCCCCAATTTTTTTTTTTTTTAAATCTTTAAAAGGAAGACCATATGAAAGAAGCAATCATTGAAAGTTGTGAAGATATTTTTCTATCTTTTAATTCCTGCATGTGAATCCATGAAATTTCATTTAGGATGTATTTCACATGTAATTTTTCTCAATTTTGTTACTTTAAAATAATACTCTGAAGGCACCAAATAATCTCGATATTTAACGTATGACAAATAATGGAAGTATTTGCTTTGGTGTTAATTTCAGGGATTTTGTGTTCAGATTAGAAACCTTTTATTGTTTCATTGTGCTTTTGTTGTTTTAACCCTCCATGGCTAAAATGGTAGGTATGTGTAGAGAAGAGCTCCTTCTATCCTAGGAAGCTAAAGAAAAGGTCTGACACAACAAAGAGGCAAAAAACTGTGTGTGTGATGGGCATGGGGAGCAGGGAGGAATATGTATCTGTGTGCGTGCGTGCGTGAGTGTATGTATGTCTCTAGACTGATAGGATGAAACACTTATTCCTGGTAGTCAGCCTTAAAGGAAACACATTTGTGTTTTTTATATGTAACAGTGTCCAAGAGTCCATTTAAGATAAATTGCTCAAGGTTACTTCAGTAAGAGTTAGTCTATTTGTAAATTACTCCCTCTCCTGAATGCCCAACTTTACACTTTCATATCTATGTTTATAATTTAATTTCACAAAATTTTTGAATTCTAATTTGTTTGGTAAGAAGCATGTGACTAGAACATTCTCAAGTTTAAAATCTTTTATGCAGTGAATTGTCACATCTTACAACTCCTGTCACAAATTTCTAGATATTGTTTTGACCAGTGAGTCTCCAATCTGGCTACATACATATCAGAATCTCTTTGGAAGTTTTTAAATATGTCAATCCCTATGATGAATCAGAATATTGACAGGAGGGCACAGAACATGGGGTAAGGATCTGAATTTTAAATTCCCCAGGCAATTCTAATGAGATGGTTTATGGACCAGCATTGGAAAAGTGCTGACTAGATTTTCTTGCCTTCCAAATAAATGACTATAAAATAACACAAAATGAAACACTATACTCATCTATAGCAAATTTAGATAGATAAATGCCTTAAAAAAAGAATTAATGTCTTACCCTTGAGGCTCTTGGACGGTCTTGTTTTCTACTTTTTGTTCGCATTCTTTTATCATGGAACTTAAAATAACCTGGTTAAAAAAAATTACTTTAGTGAAATATAGTTAAAATACAGAAATATACTATGGTTTAATCTAAAGTTTTAATTTTAATATTCCCTAATATGTTAATAAAAAACAAAGTTTTGGCAGTTATTTTGTTAAAGAAATTCATATTAGATTGCTAGACCATGTACAAAAATAGCTTTAAAAGATCTCCATTTAAATTAAAAATTTATTTTGATTTTCACTAGCCTTCTTCTAAATCTGATTCCTATTCCCTCACCATCTAATTTAAAAGTAAAATTTATATATATATAAATTTAATATACACACACACACACACTATGGTCACACACATATTTCTCTAGTAAAAGCCATTCTGTCTTCTGTCCCTTTGCTTTCTCTAGGTTGTGAAAAGCAAGATGCTCTATTTTCACATCTAGAACCCAGACTAGGTACAGCTCCATGGCTTCTAAAATATAACTGGGGATATGATGGGTGTCTAAGAGTTAACATCATTCTTGCAAGGTAGCTGCGTGAGTGACGGAAAGGGTGGACAGTCTAAGCTCCTACTCTGATTGCTGGCAATCACACCAGAAACTGAATGACCTCCTGAATATTCTTGGCCCAAGTCTGGGCATCAAGGTCACTAAACAAATATTTATTGTCTACCTATTATATGCCAGGTACTTTTTTAGACACTGAGGATAGAGCAAATAAAACAGACAATATTCCCTCCTTGTGGAGCTTATGTTCTAGTAAGGTGGACAGACAATAAACAAACAAAATGTACGAAAATTTTATAGTATACTAGAAGGTGATAAGGGCTTTGGAAAAAACAATAAGGGGTACTTGGAAGGCCAGGGTGGAGAATGTTTACAGTTTACATGGAGGTGTTCAGACTAGTTGCTGTGGACTGAATGTCCTCCCAAAACTCATTAAATTTGACCCACATTGTACCAGTGCTAAGAGGGTGGGAAATCTGATTATGGTATTTGAAAGGTGGGGCCTTTAAGAGGAGATTGGATTGTGAGGACTGTGCTCTTGTGAGTGGATTGATCTACTTGTGGCATACGGGGCATGGTTCTAATGGCTTTATAAGGAGGGCAAGTGAGAAGGTTAGCTCTCTCTTGCTCATGCCATTCCTCGCCATTTGATACCCTGGGTTGCTGTAGAGTCATCACCCAGAAGAAGGCCCTCATCAGATATGTTTCCTGAACCTTGGGCTTCCCAGTCTCCGAAACTGTAAGAAATAGATTTTTTTTTCTTAATAAATTAGCCAATTCCAGGTATTCTGTTATAAGCAACAGAAAATGGACTGATACAGTAGCCTTCATGGAGAAGATGACATTTAGGCAAAAACTTAAAGGAGA
>NW_007728541.1:154473-155879 GCF_000696425.1 Galeopterus variegatus | reverse complement strand
ATGAGATATGATCAAGGACTGAATTAACAGAGTGGCTCGCGTATAAAGAGGAGGGAACAGAATAGAAAGACATTATGAAATTAAAGAACTAATTGGACATATTTTAGGTTGACTATTAGGTATCTAACTTGGGAGAAATCAGTGTGCCATTAGTCAAAATGGGGGAAAGAGAGTAATAGTTGGTTATTTTGGTTGGGGGGACTGGCCATGTTGAATTTGATATGACACTTGTGGGACATGCAGATAGAATGTACAAGTGGTGCAGAGAAATGAAGTTCTGTGGCTTCATCATGGAGTCAGGTAGAAGATGAAGATTTGTGAGACATTAACATATGAGGGGTCTTCAAAAAGTTCAAGGAAGGATTTGTAATATCTTTCAAGTCTATTTTTCCACAAACTTTTTAAAGTACCCTTATGATTCAGGCAAGTTAGATGATGAGCGTGGATCAATTTATTCATGGAGAGTAATTCTAATAAATGAAAAAGGAAACAATTAAAGGTGAAATAAGAAAAGAGGGAAGATTGGGAAGAACTGCCTACAGAAGTAGGAAAAAAATAGGAATAGAAGTGGAGTCCCAAGAGCCACAGAAGTACTGAAACAGAAAAAGCCGCAGACAAACCTGGAGCTATGAGGTCTAAAAAGTATCTTGTCAGCCTGGCAGTTTGGTCATGAGTGATCTTAGGGATAGCAGTTCTATGGCTGAGTAGTGAATATCATGTACCAATATACAGTGTGGAAGTTGAGAGAGTGAGTGTATACTATCGGGAAGAAAAAAGAGATTTGAAGAAAACGAAGGGACATTTTTGTTTCATTTAGGAGAGAAGAGTCAAACATCACAATAGGAAGAGATGGTAGAAAAATAGGTTGAAGATACGAAATAGGAAATAAATGCTAAGAGGGAAGTAAGAGACAAATATAAAGGAATGAAAGAATTAGGAGGAAACAGACAGAAAACTGAAACTTTGCTTCTAAGTTGGTGGTCAGAGATAACTAACATTTTATAGTTAAAATATTTCATGTATACTATCTTATTAAATTCTCATTATATAAAATGAAGGAGAATGTGTTATTTCTAGTTTAGAGAATTAAAGAAAGGCTCAAAGATGTTACAAGCAGTAAATAAATCCATACAATGACATTTAGCTAGATTTTAAAAAATTAATAAGCACAGCATATCATAATCAAGCCTCACATAAAGAAGAATGAAAGTCTGTATAGTAGGTATTACATATGAACATAGACTGATAATCAGAGTGGCTCACCTCATGCTCTGGAGAGAGATGTTCCATGTCAGTCCGTAAACATCTGAGACCAGGTAAAAAATGATTTACCATTAAATCCTCTGAAATGACTTAAAACAAGGTAGTTAAGGGAATTTAAACAAACCAAACTGGTATGTCCAAGA
>NW_007728541.1:144302-153695 GCF_000696425.1 Galeopterus variegatus | reverse complement strand
GAAATGACTTAAAACAAGGTAGTTAAGGGAATTTAAACAAACCAAACTGGTATGTCCAAGAGAATAACAGAGGTTACGTATAAAGAAGAAGCCCTCTTAACTGATGCCTGTGGTATACTAATTGCTCAGTGTAAACAGGCTCACTTCAAGTATGACTCCTCATTAGTGGAGTAACTTACTTTTCAAGAGTCAAATGTATTTATTTCCACAAACCTTTGTATTTCAGGGGTATCTGTATTATAACATTCCATAATTTAATTATGTTATATAAATGTATGAAACAATAAGTGTAATCTAATTGGACATTTAAATGAGTATGAAGTAAGTATGAAAAGAAAGAAAATTAATGTTTCCATGATAACTAAATTGAAAGTTTTGGGTCAAACTGATAAAGACAAATTGCTTAAAATACTGCTACTTAACTATTATGTGTAAGACAATTGTAAAGGATTGGGAAAAATATAAAAATCTAGAAAAATTCTATACTCAGTATCAGAAATGTTTCTGGATCCTCTTTAAAGAATCTTAAACTAAAAATCATAAACAATTACATAATGAATGTGGTTTTCTGAGAAAAAAGATGTTTTACTATAATTAACAGATTTAAACAAAAGAAATGTCCCAATCCCGCATCAAAAGATTGGTAAAAGAAAATACATTTATATATTTTAAGTTAAAATAAGTTATCTAAGGTATATACCGTTTCCCTGGTTTCTTGTAACATTCTGTTAAACTGACCTACTCTTGGTTTTGATTCAATTGGATAAGAGAGCTTTTGCTGTAATAATAGCTTCTGCTATAAGTTTAGTACTATCTGTAGTTCCTGGTCATCTTTGAGTTTTAGGTGATTATCTTGGCATTCAAAGGAATCAAAAAAAGTAGATGCATTTCTCATTAACATCAATTCTGGTGCATTCTCACCTTATCACTGTAGTTGTTAGCCTTTTGAAAATAGCTCTTATTTAATACTACATCACATTAAAGTGAAAAATACCAGTAAATGCGAGTTTCCTTATAAAGAAGACTTAGTCTTTTTGGAAAAAAATCTCATTAAGAAAAAAAATTAGTGTAATATATAACTATTGCCTTGAAAGTATAGTTATAGTTATAAAAATTGTTCATAAACAAAGCTCCTATAATAAGTGACTTATAAATTCAATAGGTACTAAAAATAATAGACAGTTGGTTGAACCTGAATCCCTATAAACATACAGAGGGCTGGAACCTAATGATTATGTAGTCTTATTTATAGATATGGGGAAAGTACCACCAAGACAGAATGTGAGTGACCTTTGGATTAGTGGTTAAGAGTCTGATCTAGAGAAATATGAGCATGGATTGAGAAGCTGAAGATGGCCTTATCTGGAGACAAGAGGGGAGTCACTCTCCTCTTTCTACTCATGGTAGGGGCCTCTCTTTCCCCCATGGAATCACACAATCTTAAGGATTGGACACTTATAGGTCATTTCGTCCTATCTGATATTAGGACTCATGAGTGAATGATGGTCAAAAGGCATCTGACTGCTAACAATGACAGGACATTCAGTTTCATGAGAGATCACTGCAATTTTAGACAGCTCAACAAAATCAGCCTCTTTGTAACCTCTGCTTATTAGTGTTAGCTCTATACCCCACCTACGCAGTGTGCTTAAGCTTCCTCTACATAAAAACCTTTAAAATAATTGTCAAATTATCTTTTCATCCTCAAACCCATCTTTCCTCCAGGTTAAACATTTCTAAATTCCTTCAAACTTATTAAACATGACTTCTTGACTTATTAGTATGCCAAATGTTATACACTATAGTTTTTCTATGTCCCTATTAAAATATGATGTCAGTACTGAAGGGAATACTCTTATGTTCTGATTGGCTCAGAATGTAAGGAACAGCAGAAGATTTGGACAATGTGATTTAATTAGTGGCCACACCCCTCTGCTGACTCAAGTGTAAGTTCTGACTCATTTTAAACTGACACTTTAGGTACTTGAACAGTGACTATTGTTAAGATGGTTCTTCCCCTTACTGTATTGGTGTAAAGACTTTTTACTGTATTTACTCCAGTAATATTATGTGCATAACACACAATAATATTCCTTCTATGTAGATTTCTATGCTCTTTAGAAACCATTGCTTTTCCCACTTAGAAAATTTGTTTTTACATAGCTAAAAATTTTGATTTTTTGACTTCCTCATTTTCCTTGAGGCATATTCCTTTAGAAACTTTGTTGTATAAGATTATACATGACTTTTTGCTTAAGTTTTAAAGATCTACTTTCACAAAGTCTAAAGAACAGGTATAAATGTACTAATGTGTTCTCTGAGATACAAACTTTGACATGCCATTATTATTTTCTTGCAAGGGTCCTGTCACTTCTCTATTACTAAAGAATTCTTCCTTGCTAGTTCAGAATATCAGTTCCTCTTTTTGCTTCCTCTATCTTGTCTAAGTTGAAAATGCCAACAAGATAAGTCAGGAATGATAGTAAGTTCTGCTTTTAGTGGAATTAACTTATACAAGATCTACATCTTTGATCACTTTATTATATTATAAAAAATGTTGCTTATACTATACACATGATTAGGTCATTTGTAGTAGATTCCCCAAACAAAAGGGTCCCAACCATGCATCCAACTTTAAGTTTAAAAATTTCCAAAAAAAAAGAACATGTAGCTCCTTAACAGCTGTACTTTTCTATTTCCTTATTTAATGTATTCTGAACAAAAATAACCTCCCATTGGTACATTCCAGTCAATCTAGTACCAATGAATGTCAGTGGTATTTTGGAACATATTTATCTTATTTAAAATTACCTGTCCACTTTGCTTATTACTTTGAACTGTTATACAACAATGTGGAACCATAAATAATAGTCCTCAAACTTTCTTTGTACTCTGTTTTCTCCTATAAATCACTAGGAACCTCTATTATAATTTTTTCTATCATAATCACAATTCTCTGATTATGCTATCATGTACTTTACAGTTCTATTTGAGTATTCAGCCTTTCATTCTTTTTTTCAATCTACTTCCCCTTTCTTTCTTTCTTTTTTTTTTTAAAAAAAAGATGACCGGTAAGGGGATCTTAACCCTTGACTTGGTATTGTCAGCACTGTGCTCAGCCAGTGAGCAAACCGGCCATCCCTATATAGGATCCGAACCTGTGGCCTTGGTGTTATCAGCACCGCACTCTCCCGAGTGAGCCACAGGCCGGCCCTTATTTCCCCTTTCTTGAACTCTACTGCCTTTTAATAAGACAGCCTAGAAGCTGGAGTTCATTTTGCCCATCTTATCTCTACTTCCTTCTTAGTTTTATTTTACCAGGCATAGATAATAAGGAGAACATTTAACAGGATAGGTAAAGTTCTTTGTTCCAGTCACAGTTTTGCTTTTAACTATAAAAAACAGAAGTCACTAATGTCTTAAAGCCTTAGTCATTTACAATACAGTGGTTAACATTGGCCTAGGTGATCTCTAAGTTTTCTCCCAGTTCTGCAATCACTGGAAATGATTAGCCATGTTGTACTTTTCCAATGAGTGATATTTCTCTGAGAGATATTCATAGTATTCCAGTGGATACTGATAGTTAAATAATCACTGAAAAACTTAAATGCCAGGACATATACAAGGCTTCCTTTTGATTAACAAAAGTCTCAGCTATAATTCATTCTGCTCTTCATTTATTGCTTAGTTATATCATTAACATAAATAGAAGAAACTCATCAATGTTTTCAAAACTGTAGACAATATAAACATAGAAGATTTAAAAATTATCTTTTAAAATTATGAGATGGCTAGAATAAGGAGTGGGGCAAATCAAGTCAAATTTTCAATTTTCTACAATCCTTATATAAGTGTTGAAGAAAAAAGGTTTTTCTCAATCTTTAACAACTGAGGTTCACTGCGAGATTGGTAAGATAAATGTAGATACACTTTAAATAAAGCAAGGATACAACAACAGGAAAGTGCACTATAGGCTTCAAAAAGATGAGTAGCAATATCCAGTCTTTTAGAATCCACAATTTGTAAGTTGTTCACCAAGGCTAGCTTATGTAGATGTGGTATAACAACTGAGAAGAAAAAAAAAAGGAAATTGTAACATTTTTATTCAAAACATGCATACGAAATCCTCATACATTTAAAAAAAAATAATTTATCATTTGAACTTATAAAATTTCATTTTAATTCTGGATGGTTTAAAAGATTATGTCCTATGTTTGCTTTTTCTTATTAGGGAAGAAAGTACAATTTTTTAAAAAAAAAGATATCTGATTTTTGTGAAAAACAGTTTATAGCATTGTCACTAAAAACTAATTATGAGGATGCATATAAGTCATTTGGCCTCACTGTAATTCAACTTCCCAATGTGAAAAATGAAGACAAAATAAACAAATATAAACAACTTGACTCTTGCATTATTTATCCTTACAAATAAGTTTCTTTATAAAAACAAAAAATACTATTTAATAAAAGTTAAATAATTTAAGTTATTTAATAATTTATGCTATTAAATTAAAGATAAATATAGTACACATTCTTTTTCAAACATAAATTATTTCCCTCTTACTCTATTATTAGGTTTAGTTTCTCAAATTCTCAGGAAGACCAATGTCAAATAGCACTGATAGTTGAGTTTTCAAGTCACTCAATGGATTAATACCTCAAATAATAATGTAAAATGTAAAAAATATAGACAATCTACTGGTAAAATAAAAGTGATGGCCCAAGAAACAGTAACTGATTCAGTAGCAATGAGCACCCTTAGTGCCTAAGACTGAGTTTTCTAAATACTATTTCCCCCTAAAAGCGGGGTTCTTTAGAGAAATGGCTCTGCAGTCAGCAATTGTTAAATTGTTGGTCATCTGGCCCCTTTCTGGTCTCTGGTTGGAGAATGCAAAACATCACTCATAAGCACACACTGATGACCAACTGTAGTGGCCTCTTTCTTGGTTGCATTGAGTTTGTATATGTAAAAGGCACAATCTTCTCCTGGAAAAATTCCTGCTTACTAAATAAACTGAGGCTATAATCACAACTTTCATGCTTAGCTTTGTAAATGGCAAAAAACCTCATAAAAACTTAGAACAACAATGGCTATTTTTAGGGAGCCTTTTTTTTTTTTTCCCCCCTTTTTTGTCTTTTTTTGTGACCGGCAACGGATTGCAACCCTCAGTGTTGCGCCCGTACCGGACCGGGACCGGCAACGGAATCGCAACCCTCGGTGTTGCCCCCGCACCTCGCTCAGCCAGTGAGCGGCCGGTCTGTATGTGGGATCCGAACCCTCGGCGGGAGCGCTGCCGCGCTTCCCAAGCGGTGCACTGTAGCAGTGCGCCACCGGGCTGGCCCTTTAGGGAGCCTTTTGACTTGTCAAAATTAATAACATTAAACTTAAGAGGAGCTCTAGAAAAAATGAGAAGACATAAATTCAAAACATTCAGTAGTCAGCTTCATTAATAAGCAAGCTGAAGCCTCAACAAAATGGTGATTCTAAAATAGTTTCTCTCAAAGACTCTCTAGTTCATTTCTGCCCAAACATTCTGAAACTTACCTTCCTTGCACCTTTTCTATTAATGCATGGCCCTTTTATTCCTTCTGCTCCTGAGTCTTTGACCTTTCCTCAATTTTTTTTTTTTCTCAGAAACACAACAATCACACTGCACAATATCCCCTTAAAATTGCTTGACTAGTAGACAAACCTACAGAAGTTAAACTCTAGTCTAGAGACAGTTAAAGGCCATAATTAAGGACCTTCCTAATTCTCACAAAGCCAGAAATTTACTACAGAATTCGAGATTTCACCACATACATATTGTCCTGGGCTACCACATCTGTACTAATTAATTCACTTAATTGTTAAATCCTTGGGCGGAGGTAAATAGTTAAAAGCAGTAAGATATTAAAGACCAAGATAACATTTAATAACCTAGGTGGGCATAATTCTAAAACTGATGTTCAGTGGAAAAGAAAAATAGGAAATGAACATAAGGCTACTGCAGAAGCCTTCTTCTTCAGGTTGGATTGAATAAAGATAAAAATTGCAAAAAAAAAAAAAGAAAAGAAATCAGTAGGAGATTTTATTAAAAAAAAAAATGGATTTCAGTTTCAAAAAATATTCTGGGGTAGATCCAATAGCCAAAGTAAAGGAAATCTTATCCTCTTTTTTCTTTTTGGTAAATGGGCTCAGATCCAAAATAAGGAACATAGAGAAAAGTAATCTGAAATACAAAAATGCCACTTAAGAAAAATCTCCAAAGTATGAACATTTTCAGAGAGTCTTACAAAGTAAAAAAGCTGAAAACAAAAAACTGTATGGTGTTCCAGATAAAACTAACTTCTGAAATAAAATCAAGACCAAAAGGTCTTGTAATAACTAAACATTGGTATAGAACAAGGGCCACTGAAAGAACTAATGTCCTCTAAGAGTTAAGAAATAGAGGGACAAATATTTAAGTATCCAAAATGACACTCCAAGAAAGACATCACCACCCAGAAATTCTCTGTTCTTCTAAACTCCCTAAGGTAATTGTTTATAAATACAGATGGATAACAATATAGCATTCTTTTTAATATGGGTTCTATTTTACCATTAGTCTTTAACATAGGACATTAAATTCCTCAGGGTAAAGTTTTTTTTTTTTCCCTGACCGGTAACGGGATCACAACTCTTTGCACGGTGTGGTCCGCACCACGCTCAGCCAGTGAGTGCACCGGCCATCCCTATATAGGATCTGAACCCGCAGCCTCGGCGCTCCAAGTGCCTCACTCTCCCGAGTGAGCCATGGGGTCGGCCCCTCAGGGTAAAGTTTTAAAGCAAAAGAGAAGCCACTTGATTGGGAAGTGAAGCGCGTGCGCGCGCGCGCGCGCACACACACACACACCCAAAACAAAAAAAACTTTTGTCCTTAAAAAAAAAAAAAGTCTGGTTGTGCCAGAATGTGAAAGGTTGTATGAGATGTACTTGCCGGCAGTAAGTTGTAGGAAGCTTCAGGGACAATAGTTTACCAGACCTATTCAAGCAGTGGGAATTTCTATACTAAATCTTTTCCCAAGCCAACATTTAACTGTTATTTTGGGACTATTATAATAAGAAAATTCCTTTCTTCTGTTATTCAACTCCTACAAAGTTAATAGGTAGGCATCTACTCTAAAACTGTAAAAAAAGAAAAAAAAAAGATTAGCTTTAGAAGTTCTTGAAAATTCTAGAAAGACATATTAAGATACCAACACTATGTGTGATGCGAGAAATAACTATTAGTCCTAGAACTACTGAGGAAAAAAGACTCCAAAGATATAACAAAATAATTGGAGCAGAGTCTATAAGAATGATAGACTGATTCTTCCCAGATTATCACAAATCTTTCTTTCGAATGTACATAAAAAGGTTAGATCATACTCTATAGAGGTTTTAACTCAACAACATGGCCCACACCAAAGACCCCTGCCTATTTAGCCTATGCCTTAATCAAGGAACCAAGAGTTATACTCCTCGTCTCAGAGCACTATAACAGCCTCAACAGAATCAAAGCACCTTCAGGGGTCCTATTAGGATCACCTGTAAATGTGATGTTAAAACATGGGGAATTATCCCTACTGCTAACTAAAATACTAACCTTTTTCTGTTGGTTGATTAACTAATTATGAGTACACTTGCCTGGTAAAAAAGAATCTCATGATGGTGTTTCTGTAGCTTGATAAGAGTCCATAATATCAACAGACCTTTTGGACTCTGCAGTCCAAATCCTGACAATACTTTTTGTTGACAACTCTTATCTTAAAAATTGTAAGAGATAATACCAAGCTGGATATGCAATAATTAGCCTGTTGGAAAATCTAATTTTGTACTAGAAACTAAACTGACTCAAGTGGCCCTCTCTACAGGATGTCAAATTGCTAAAAATTAAAGAGCCAACATATAGAAGTGAAAAGTGATATGCTTTTGGAATAATTTCTGGGTGCTTTGATGCTACCCAAAGAAATTGTTGTCATAAGGTTGAGGCCCACAGTAAAAGAGATACCACAGAAATTAGAAATAATGTGTTAGTAGATAATCATGCAGATCATCTAATAGATCAACAAGCTGTGAATTAAAACAAAGTGATGTATCACGTTGAATGGCCTGTTGAATGGCATGCTGAGTGGCAGTTTTTCATGAGAACATGTCTAGAAACACAAAAATTTCCTTAAAAAAAAAACCAAACCTCTAAGGCAGCACACGGTATTTTGAAATTAAGTTATTAAGAAATGTTTCTAAAATAAGTGAAATAAGTTTATGAGTTACTTTTCATATCTCTTATAGCAATCAGTATAGAGTATTAAAAACCACCCACTAATAGCAATACCGATCAATTCATTATAACTAATTTCTTTCATGTTCAGCTTTCAGTACATGAAAGATAAAGTATAGCATGGCTTTAACACATGACAAGTCCTCAGAGAAGCTTCTGCTTTGATCTTACAATTCAGGAAAAAAGGTAGAAAAATGCAACTTACACTCATCTCGGAACCTGGGTTCTGCGTTAGGACCAACTCTCCCAAATGTTTTTATGATCTCTGTGTGCAAAGAATGCTGGTCTTGATACTGAGGATCTTCCAGAAAAGAAGCCAACTGCATTTTCACTCTTTCCAGCAACTTAAAATTGGATATTGTACAGTCATTTTATAGAATATTAAAAATTAAGTAGCACTGTTATAGTGAAAGATACACATTAAACATGGCTTGCAGCAATGGATTTGCATGATTTATATCCCACGACAGTAGAAATTTGGAACTAAATAGGTACCTAATTAGTCTTTTGGCTCAGAAAAGGTTTCACATTTTTGTATATGCTTGTTAATTCTTACTTTTTTTTTCTGGAAACATAAACATTCCCTGACAAACTGTAAAAACAAAAGCAAAAAACCCTACAAAATATTTAGGAAAAAGAAGATGATGATTTTTATCTAAATTCTAATCCTTAAAACAAATCACAGTGTAAGTTACCCAATTATTCACTTTCTGAAAGCAATGAGTCATTAATGACTTACATCTTACTCACATTTCCCTAAAACACATTTTATTTTAGGATTTAAGAACATGTTGAAATTCTGCCACGACTGCAAGCTTTGCAGAATTATATGGTTTTTTCTGTTGCTTCACCAGTGAATTATATAAGTGAAAATATTTCTTTCTATAACTAACAAAATTGTTTAATTTTTGTTATAAAAATCTATATGACAAAGGAATTTTATTAAAATTTTTCATTTTTTGTTTAAATGTCTACTTCAATACATAGCCTCCAAGTTAGGCTTACTGTGAAGGTTGACTTAAATAAAAAAACAACAACATGATACATGAATAGTAATATGATAAAGTTTAAAGTCAAATAAGCATAATCCGATATTATTATTATTATTATT
>NW_007728541.1:142384-143481 GCF_000696425.1 Galeopterus variegatus | reverse complement strand
CGAACCCTCAGGCGGGAGCGCCGCCGCGCTTCCCAAGTGGCGCACTATCCAGTGCGCCACCAGGCCCCAATATTATTATTTTTAAGTGACTGGGTAATACACCTAGAAATAATTTATTTTCTAGTCTGCAGAGTTCTTCATTTGTATAAGGACATGTCCAATATGGTAACAAAGAATAAAATTCTAATTTTGAGAAGTGTCTTAAAGTTAATACTGCAGATACATGTACGGTAAATGTGTCATCATCACCTCAACAGTACACAGATATAAATAAATTTCAATTTTCCTACCTCTCTTTGAATGACTGTTTCCATAATAGTGCCAAAGGCAGGAATTGTGGCAATCCTGACAGAGCTGTTAGAATTAAAAAAGAAAGAAACTGAAACCTTCTTTGAGATAAAAAATGAGTATTATTAAAATGTGAATCAAAGTAAGTACAAGGTAAATATACTGTGTTAGTCTCTAGCAATGACAAATTAAATCTTAAAAAAGCAGACCAAGAAGAATGCTCAAAAAGACAGGATAACTTAAGGTCGCAGTCTGTGAAACTCACAATTCAGGATCACTGGACAAGGTAACAAGGGCCGGAGCAACCCGCTTGTCAACTAACGCTTCACTCATGCCTCGAAGAGTCAGCTGTAAACCAGTCAACATGCAATAAAAAATGGTTTGGTAAACTGGAATGAGAACTGAGTTAGCTGTGACTGAGGATGGGCAGGCAGACTCATTGGCCTTTCTTGGTTTAGTCACCCAACGAGACATTAAAATGTTAAGCTTCTGGTTCATGCCACTACGCTTACTGGTAACAACCTGTTAGTGAGATTAGCAGAGCATCCCCTCTTGGCTTGGAAGAAATAGTCCATCAGCATGTTCTAGGTTTCGGAAATGTTTATTGAGTGCTAATACTACTTATATTTTTTTCAATACATAGTCTCCAAATTAGGTTTGTGAGGGCTGACTTAAAAAAAACCCACAATATATGAACAGTAATATTATAAAGTTTAAAGTCAAATAAGCATAATCCGATAATTATTACTTTAAAGAGATTCTTCAAAGAATTTAAAAGCTGATGGTTATTTCTTGACAGGCACATTGTG
>NW_007728541.1:141617-142342 GCF_000696425.1 Galeopterus variegatus | reverse complement strand
TTTAAAGAGATTCTTCAAAGAATTTAAAAGCTGATGGTTATTTCTTGACAGGCACATTGTGAAAGGGATGCTGAATATAAAAGGCAGGGATGACACTTACATTTCAGGGTCACTGGAGAGAGTAATGAGAGCAGGAACAACCCTCTGAGCTACCAGAGTTTCATTCACCCCCTTCACCAACAGCTGATTGGTCAGCGCAGGGGGTATTCACAGGTGATGCATGGAAAGAGCAAACAAGTGCGCCATGGGGAGAAGAAAGGAACAACCACAAGAAAGACAGAAAACACAAAAGCAAAACCAAAATTAGAAGCTAAGCAAATACTGCTACTAGAGTGCTTTACAAAGGTAGAGAGTGCGTAGGAGGAATATAAAGCTTAAATAGCCTAGCAGTCCACAAAAACAGATTTCATCACCAATTCAACGGCAGTTTGTACTTTTGGTCAAACTATCTACAGAATTTCCATGTTCAATGAAAATGAAACAGAAAAAGAAGACACATACTGGGTTCTAGGGTTAAAATTCTCAAAGTAAATCTGGTGTGATTTTATTAAGACCAACAAGGTACAAACTGGACAGTTTTTATTTTTTATTTATTTTTATTTTTTTTGTCTTTTTTCGTGTCCGGCAACTGATCGCAACCCTCAGTGTCACGCCCGTACTGGACCTGGACCGGGACCGGCAACAGGATCGCAACCCTCGGTGCTGCGCCCGCACCTCGCTCAGCC
>NW_007728541.1:139264-140396 GCF_000696425.1 Galeopterus variegatus | reverse complement strand
AAGTGTTTATAAACCACAGAGGAAAATTCCCAACCTCTTAAATTGCATAGCTTTCTCTTTTGAGGACAGAGACATAATGCAGCCTACAGGAAAGTATTAACACTTGGGGATCAGATCTGGGTTCAGACTCCAGTTCTCTGCTTATTAGCCATATGGTCTTAGATATATTACATAACTTCTTGAAACTCGGTTTTCTCATCTGAAAATGGTGATATTATTATCTATCTCAAAGGACTGTTGTGCTATTATTTTGCATATAATATAACTAAATACTGTGCCTGACAAAGAGTAGGCATCCAAGAAATGAGAGTTTAATTGTTAGGATTACTCCAAGAATACATGATTTGCGATATTATTGGAAAAAATTATTTAGTTAAAACATTTTTTTGGTAATTAACATCTAAACAGTTCTTTTTTTTACATTTCTCTAAAAGCTCAAATAAATTTAAAAATAAATATAATGAGCAGAATTAGATCTAGCTCTATAATCTAATTATAGAAATACTTCATTTAGCAATCAACGCTAAACTGAAAAGCAAGAGAAGGATACTGAGCAGTATGCATTTTGTTTTTATAAATATTACTAAATTTTATGAGTTCAACAGAGAAGGGCAACCTCCCCAATTTCATAATGTAAGCACAAATTAATCCTAAATGCTAATCAATCTGTTCACCTAGGAATGGAACTAGTCTTNGTAAGCACAAATTAATCCTAAATGCTAATCAATCTGTTCACCTAGGAATGGAACTAGTCTTCATAGAAGATCAAAGATGCCATGGAGTTTTTAGTAAAACCTTTCATTGTATTCATATGTTAAAACATTCCTCTTACACAACACATCAGAGAGAGCACAGCTCACTTTATGTGAAGATCTAATTTTGTAATAACCTGTTACCATTTACCAACTTGTTCATTTTAGAATATACTTCAAAATTCTGAAGTAATTATTATAAAAAACCATAGATAATTAGGCAGGAATAAAATGACAAAATAACTTGTTATTACCTTAAACATTATAGACATCAGGTAAAAAGAAACAGGACAAGGAAGTTCAAATACTGTTAAATTAAACTTTCTTCTCTGTATCATTTTATAAATAAGACAGATTAGATTTGAATCAGTAAAGAGTAT
>NW_007728541.1:134864-138473 GCF_000696425.1 Galeopterus variegatus | reverse complement strand
CTATGGGACATTAATTTTTCATTGCTCAGGGGTTTTTAAGTTCAACTTGTTTATTAAACTAGAAAAACAGAAAGTAAACTGAAGAGCTACCAATTATTACACACTTTATATACAATATATCATTTGATCTTTATTCCTGATGTGGTAAATACAAATGGTATCAATATTTTAGCAGATGAAGAAACTTATGCTTAGAGAAGTCAAAGTGAATAAGTAGTGAAGCTAGAAAATGGACTTGGTCTCCTCTGACTTAACGTCCATGCCTTCTTTGAGTTGTGGTCTCATGTTACAAGCTCAATTTCCTTATGATTCATTTAAGAAATAGTTATATGAAGCTGTTTTCTGCATCTTCTGGGAAATATGTCACACTAGGAGTCACATGTTAAATTCCCCTTATAAAATAATTTCATTAATTTGCTAGTTCAAAAAGTAATACATGGCTTCTTACTTAACAAAGAGAACAATATAATCGACCGGATTTCCCCTTTTTGTCCTGCCATCTGAAAATTAAGCTAAATTTAGTGTTCAATTTCACTAAGTATCTTATATTAGTTTCCTCATATATCCATTTCCCAGTTTCGTCTCAATACTTTTTGGTCTTACTTTAAAAAAAAAAATTTAAGTGTCCTGTTTCTTATGTTTTTATTTTTAATTAACTAATTTTCTGGGGAAGCAGGCATAATTCTAAATTATAAAACATTAGTATTGAAAGAAATCTTACAAACCATATTTAGTTCTTTTAATATAATTTTGTTCAAAATAAGGGTCATTGACAAAAACAGGAACTTTAATTTCTCCTATTGCTAAGTTTTACTGACCTGCTCTGTGAAATTTTTTATCATAAATGAATTTTTAAAAATATTGAAATAGTCTCTCAAACTAGATTCAGAAGTTCATAATCCGTCTGAGAGAGCATGTAAAGTGCTATGCACAGGTATAATTTCCAGACCAGCACGGACAGCAAACACAAAAACCAAAACCAGACAAAAGTTGCATATAAAAAATAAAGCCAGGGGCCGGCCCATGGCTCACTCGGTAGAGTGCGGTGCTAATAACACCAAGGCCATGGGTTCGGATCCTATATAGGGATGGCCGGTTTGCTCACTGGCTGAGCGTGGTGCTGACAACACCAAGCCAAGGGTTGAGATCCCCTTACTGGTCATCTTTAAAAAATAAAAAAATAAAATAAAAAAATAAAATAAAATAAAGCCAAAAAACAAAACAAACGAAAAGCCAAAACAAATAAAAAGGGAGAATGCTTCATTTTATTTATTTAAATTATTTTAATTTATATGGTATGCTTTAACAGTGCATACATATATTTTAGAAACAAAGGGTTTAAGAGAAAGAAGTAGCTTTTATGGTCTTAGAATAAAATCCTATGAAAGGAATATATTAAAGAAACAGTCCTTCATTTTAAAGGGTGGTTTTTCTAAAAAAACAAAACAAAACAAAATGAAACAAAACAAAAACAAAAGGATGCTTTTTCATCTTGCGAGGAGAAAAGAACTGAAGACTTTTCTTTCATGGTAATGCCCCTTTATCAGCATATTAAGTTATCAAAGTTATTTATACGCAGAAAGAACTTATACCAGACATAAAACCAAACTGTTACTTTGGCATTCACTTTGACAAAGAGACTGTGATTATAGTTTTTTGATCATATATATTATAACCAAGGAAATAACATGGACAGAAGATTTTCAACTTCCTGATAACAAAGGAATTTTCTTTATATTCCATGAATCTAATTTATATATTTAAAAATTTCAGACGGCATATATTTTAAATATATCAGTGCTCTATCCTTCCAATTGCAATTTATCTTAAATTGTGGAGAAATTCTAAAATTCAGGAAGATATGAATTACCCAATTCTTCTTATGGAAATAAATGTTTTAAGATATTTTTAACAGTCACATGCATATTATGGACAATTTTAATTTGGATAAATACATATTACGTATACTATTTTATTATCTTGTGAAGTAATAGCACACATGTAAAGAACAACAATGATAATGGCAGTTGACATTTATTATAAGCTCTTATTATGTTCCAGACACTGTTGTAAGGGTTTTATAAACATTAATTCATTTCACATTAACAAAAATCCTTTGAGATGGATACTGTTTACCATCATTTTAATTTTGTAGATGAGAAAACTAAGGCACAGAGAATTTCAAACTTGCCTAAGTAATTTACAAAGTCACTAGGTGGCAGAGATGGAAACTGAACCCAGGCAGCTTGGCTCTTTGGCAAGACTCAGAATCAGCAAGAAACATTAAACCAATTTTAGTGCTCAAAGTTGTAATTGCATGTATATATAACAACATACTAGGGCTATGATATAATTTGCTATATGATGGGTACAAAAGATAGGTATTTCAATTTTCATACTTAATGTGGTTATCAATTTAATAAAATCTAGGTAAATTATATGAACAGTATAAGTCTCTCATATAAGTCTATGAGCAGTTAACATAGGGATGTTATTCCAGATGTGACATGTGAAGGGAATAGTGAAGTAGAAGTAATCAATAAGATAAATATTTCCATAATTGCAATAATTGATTTTTTAAATGCTACTGATGAATCCAACTATATGTTACAACTTGAAAGATACCCTATAGTGTTTTAGTTTGTTTTAGTAGTCATTCACCTCAGTAAACAGAAAAGTATAGTCAAAAAGGTTTATATAGGATGAAAATTAAAAACAAATTTAAGAGACTTTCAGAAATGGAACTGTTTATAGTGTAACATTCAAAGAACCAGTAGTGCTAAAAAACATTCTTAAATATGTCAAAGCTAAATTTCTGCCCCATCACACAGTACACAACCAGATACCGTTCAATGCCATAAAATATATATCAACATAACATGGTATGCAAAACCTTTAAAAAAAAATTCCCTTCTCTCTCTTCCAAAAAAAATCATTATAATTGGAACCAATAGAAGCATTTGTTGACATACCTCAAACATTCTAGCAGCAGTACACCTCACAAGTGCTGAAGTATGGACAACACCATACCACAAAACAGTTAACAGTAACTCATGGTAGGCTGGATTTGCACTAGAAAAAAAACATCAGTGTTAAAATTGAAAACCACATTGCCTCATTGGTGTACTGAAAAAACACTATATTTATAAGGAATATTAATGATAAAAATATTGGCAGGGCACATGGCATTACTTTCTATGGTTTAATAGGACACAGCTAAGATTCCTTAAGTTAACTGATAAAACCACAAACTTTTAGTATATCCATAAATCACTTTTAGCTTCCCTAAGCATTTGTCATTGTGATAAAAAATTTAAATTCTTTTTAATAGCACGAAAGTTAAAATTATAAATAAAGAAAAAAATACAATTTCTCTATGAGAAAAAAGAAAAGCGCACTGGACTAAGAGTCAAGTGGGTAAGTCACAATCTCAGTGGGTCTTAGTTTCTGCATGTATAAAAACCAGGGAAGAAATACGTGTCCTATATATGTTATATGGTTGTTGTAAGATCAAATAAGATCAACTCAAACCATCTGTATGAAAGGGTATGTTGGGGCCGGCCCGTGGCTCACTCGGTAGAGTGCGGTGCTGATAACACCAAGGCCCCG
>NW_007728541.1:131093-133360 GCF_000696425.1 Galeopterus variegatus | reverse complement strand
AGGACAAAGACTGTCTCGATTCACTGATTCAGACCTGTGCTGTCCAATATGGTAGACAGTATCCAAATGTTATTTATATTTACATTTAAACAAAAAATTAAGTAAAAGAAAAGAGTCAGTTCTTTAGGCATACTAGCTACAATTCAAAGGCTTAACAGCCACGCCACATGTGGTACCTTATTGAGTATCTCAGATATCAATTATTTCCATCACTGAAGAATGTTTTATTGGATGGTCCTGATAGAGAACATTAAAAGTATATCTTTTATTAAAATTTATCAGTTTTAGTTCCCATAAGATTTGGCTCTCCATAGTTAAACATAAACTACAAAACAATTATCCTCCTAATAGTAGGAAGTTGATTTCCAAGATATTATCTTTGTAATATCCTAGTGGCAAAAAACTGCACACTTGCTGAAATACAGACTACTGAGTTCTTGAAAGAAGTCATACCGCTTGATTAAAAATCAATCTGTATTTTTCAAACTTTCTTCAATGAACCATGACTACTTTCATAATCAGAAAATATTTCTTTTTATATAGCACCTCTATCAAGAAATATGTTAGAAAAAGCAAACCTGTTAAATTCGGAGAATTAAAAATATAATCCTATGTTAAATTAACCTGAATCTATAAGAGAATCTAACATTCAATCAGGAAATAACTATATAATAAAGTTATGTTGTTATTAGGGATACAGGAGGTCAACAATACATAGCTTCTGAATGCATCAATAAATCCACGAGAAAGACTGGATAACCACCTACTGATTTTTTCTATGTAGTCAAGTTAGTTTAGAATGAGATAGAGATAAAGGACAAAAGTAACCATCAAAATGAAAAAAGGATGGATATAGCAGTTTTAACACATGGCAGTGTACTTAGTAAAAAAGTGTAGGTACTGACTAACCAGCATCTGGGCAATGCTGGAATAGAAATTTCACCCATTTTCAGCTGCCTACTACATCAAACATAGAGTAGATATAACTTTGGAAAATAAACTGGAAATCTGAAAAAAACCTAAGAGTGAAATAAGAGCTATAAAATAGATTTCTAAATGAGCATAGATTCGAGTTTTGAAAATTTACTATACTCTTATTTCTCATTTTTGAAATCTCAAAACAGTAATACTGCCTATGTATTTGAGTCGATAATTTTTGTTTACTAAAGCAAATAGGGCTATGATTTATCTCAATAAAAAGTTTTATTTAGTAAGAAAAATATTAACTGCTGGGCCGGCCCGGTGGCGCACTGCTACAGTGCGCCNTTTTTAAAAAAAAAAAAAAAAAAAAAAAGAAAGGGTATGTTGGCTGTGAAGCCTATCAAAACATAAAATGGTATTATTAATAAATGCATGTTGCCTGTTTTCGGCAAAGACTGAGATACTACTACTTTAGCAGCCAGATGATGTGATTGTGAGCAGGACCAAGTAGGGAGCTGGCTTTTACTTGGGGCTCCTTTTTCAATTCTGGGAAACTAAGTTTTCTTTAAATCTGTACTTGATTTTATTTCTCCAACTGCTTCTAAAAAAATATATGTCCGTACCCTTTCCCCCACTTTTTTATTACAGTGAATTGATTACAAAATATTAAGAAAGTACAAATAAGCAAAACCAAAAAAAATCTTAAGTCTCAAAAACTAAGAGAATTGGTGTGTATGCCAATCCTTTTAGACTTATAATACATATTCTATAAATACAATTTAAAAACTTTATATGCCTTTTAAAAAACTATAAGTTATTTTTTACCCCAGTTCCACAAAAGAAGCCTTCAGGCTATCAAGAGGAGCATGAGATAATGAAAGCAGGGTCATTACATCTTCTAAGAATCCAACTAACAGTTTTCGGTCTTCTTCCTACAGAGGAAAAATTCTGATAATGAATTTCAATCAAGTAGAAATAAATACCATAATTACCTATCTATAATTAGAAAATATTACCAAATAAGGGAAAATACTCTAATTTGGAAGCTTTTTAAATTACAGATATTTATTAAGCATATCTATGATCAAAATGGTATGAGGACAAAGACTGTCTCGATTCACTGATTCAGACCTGTGCTGTCCAATATGGTAGACAGTAGCCAAATGTTATTTATATTTACATTTAAACAAAAAATTAAGTAAAAGAAAAGAGTCAGTTCTTTAGTCATACTAGCTACAATTCAAAGGCTTAACAGCCACGCCACATGTGGTACCTTATTGAGTAGCTCAGATATCAATTATTTCCATCACTGAAGAATGTTTTATTGGATGGTCCTGATAGAGAAC
>NW_007728541.1:128216-129715 GCF_000696425.1 Galeopterus variegatus | reverse complement strand
CTGAGGGTTGCGATCCGTTGCCGGACACGAAAAAAGACAAAAAAAAAAGAAAAAAAAAAAAGAAAAATATTAACTGCTGGTGTGTGCTTACTAAGTAACACTGGCAATCTGTGATTGCTACCTCAATTTACTACATCTTGAAACAAGTTGAAAAGTTCTTATTTCTTTAGAAATATGAATAATATATTTGGACTTGATAATGACTCAAATACATGTCCTTATTCATTTATTCAACAAATCTATACTGAGGGAAAACTATGAACCAAACCTTGTACTTGGTACTTCATTATGCTTTAAAATGCTGTTTATTGTCAAAATCCAAATACTAACAAAACACTGAAAGGCTAAAAAAGAGAGAAAAAAAATATTGTATTGTCATCACAATTGTTATTATGCTGGATCAGCTTCCAAAATTAGAGAGAGAAGAGAATGGTAAGTATACTATTCTGACTGGTACTGTATTAGGACTTAATATGATCTCCATGATTCTAAGAGCAACAGAGACAATCTATTAATATTACATGACTTAAAATAACCTACACAGAGAGATTCTGTGTGTATGCATACTATGAGGCAGTCTTAGAAACTAGTGTACAAAAGTTTAAAAGAATACTGTGCTACTCTTAACAGTTAGAACTGGAGTTTCTATTGCAAGGTATCACGTGACACTGTAGAAATGTATTTTAATAATATGATTCAAATATGATTTGACAGAAGAGTGCAATAAATTGCTGTACTTTGAATTCAAAGGGTGAGAAAATAACTTAGGGGTTAGTGAGTGAAAATTAAAGAAACCATTGAAAAAGGTGTTCCTCCTTCATTCTCACATTTTAATTTCTAAAAATGCTTTATCCTGAGTCCACATTTCCACTTTACTGGTGGGAATGCCTCACACTTAAAAATTACTAATAGGACCTGAGACACATTACATGTTATTTACTTAAAACAAAGTTAAGTAGAGTGTGGCAGTCTGTTACACTGGTGGCCATCAATGAACCATACCTCCTGGTTCACACCCTGGCCTAATTCTCTCCTATTGAATCTGGGCTGGGCCTGTGGCTTATTTAACCACCAGACTGCAGTAGAAGTGAGGTTGTGCTAATTCCAGGCATAAGCCTTAGCCTAGCAGATTCTGCTTTTGAATTCTTGGGAGCCTTAAGCCACCACATAATAAATCTGGCTCTGCTACTCCAGAGGCCATGAGGAAGGAGAGGAAGCCCTAAGACTACATGGAGAGTGGAGCTCAGTCATCCTAGCTGAGACCCTGAGCTTTATGCAACATGAATGCCAGCAAGACAGCAGAAGAGGAACCAGCTGAGTGAAGCTTAGACTGCAGAATCATGAGCAAATAAAACTGTTATAGTAAGCCATTATGTTTGGGGATAGTTTGTTATGTAGTAACAATTAAGAAAAATAAAATATTATTAAAAAGTACTTTGCTAGGGCCGGCCTGGTGGCGCACTGCTACAGTGCGCCGCTTGGGAGCGTGGCGGCGCTCC
>NW_007728541.1:121825-126800 GCF_000696425.1 Galeopterus variegatus | reverse complement strand
AAAAAAAAAAAAAAAAAAAAAAAAAAAAAAAAAAAGTACTTTGCTAAAAACAATGATAAAGTATAATATTGCACAGCATTTTGTAGTTTGCTTCATCTAATACATGTGCTCTGTCATTTATGAAAAACTTACAAAATATAAAGAAACTGTGCTACATAAGTGCAATCTAATACTTCTAACAGAATATCAAAAAGCACAAAATCTCTAAATTTATTTGTTCAATTGAGATTTTACTAAGAGCCTTATTATTCAAATATGCTCTCCATTATAAATTATTTATTGAACAAAACGAATTAATAAATTTGTCTTTCCTTTATGGATAAGATTTTCACTTATATACACACATTAAGACATTATATTAGATATTTTTCTAATTAGAAAGTACTTTTCCTGGAAAATAAGAATTTTTCCCTTACCTGAGTATAACATGTAAGGACTCCCGTTGCATAAATGGGGACTGTAGCTTTAGTGAGGACCCCATTTCCTGCTGAGGAATCTAAAATCATTAAAATAATTTTAAAAATCCAAGTATGTTTTAAGTTTAAAGAAAAAAGTCACAATGCAATTATATTTAAAATTGCAACTGTTTATCAAGTTACAAATAAATATTATCATCTTTGGAAAATATTGTGATTAAAACTCATTTCTACTGGTTGTTGTAAAATACACATTAATGCTTCCGTTACCATAAACATTTCTGGGAAATAACTTTAACAACCAAAATGAGATGCAATACTCCTACTTTCACAATCAGAAATCAGAGCTTTTTTTTAGGATTGTCCCAAGTACCCATACAGGCAGGTCTTCCTGTATTTCTATGCTTTCCATTTGCAGTGTTTAGCAAAATGTAAAGGCACTCAGCTAAAAGCAGGTACCTACATATATGATATTTAATCTGCTTCCAGATAAGAGATTCTATCTAGTTTCCAGTTCTGGCCTATTCCAGAGCCCTTCTTGCATCCTCGATAGGGTTTTCAGCTAGACAGGCCCTGATTATTTTCATTGAGGAGAGAGGAGTCAGGCTAAGTAAAGCAGGGAGAGAGCGGAAAGCACCCAACCATAAGTACATGCCCTATAACTATTATATAAAAAGAGATTGAAATGAAAAGAATTCACTTAATCATTCTCTAACTACCTCTGAGGACAGCCAAAAATATTTTCTAGGCCACTCAAATGAAATCACTAAGGTAGAATTTAGATAAGAATTATCCACACATTCAAATCAACCAAGTTAAAAAGGGGAGGTATGCTATGTATTTCTTCTAACATTTTCCACCATTTATTTCTAGAAACTAGAATACACAGGACCACAATATCCACACACAAATAAGATCTTAGGCTAATGGTCCCGTAAATAGACTTCTTAAGACAAATGAGTGAAAACGTCAACAAAGGGCTGGGGCTGCCCATTTAAGCCTGTACTTTCTTTAAAATCTCATGTTTCTTTTTAAAAACATGCATATCTTTTATTTTTTCCATTATGTTTGTTTTAATATTTAAATGTTTTAAATAGCTAATTAGGAATTAGATGCTGCTATTTTGTAATCTTTAGCATCTTCAATATGCCACTTCAAACCTCTAAGAGTACAATAATCCAATTTGAGAGGCTCAGCCTCAGGGCAATTTGGTTAAAATGAAGGTGGTTATTTACAATTAAGTTGACAAGGATTAACATCACTTCTATCTTATGGGAAGGATACTAGATGTGACACATTGTAAAACCAAGAACTCCATAATATAAATTTTCCTTTTCAATTGTACTTGCTAATTCATTTTACACAATTTACATATACTGAATATAGTATTTTTTCTGAGTAAAGAAATTAAATTGTTTTTAAAAGTAATAATGAATGAACTTACCAATGTTTTCTTCAGACAGTCTTAAAATCTCCTGGAACTGAGGTTTTACCTGAGCAACCCCCAAAAAAAGATCCAAAACGTCTCAGGTTCAAAAGACCAATCAATGATTAAATAAAATATTTACTGCTGCTATTACTCCTACTATTTATTTATTTATTTTTGTTGTATAGACTATTGAGTAAAGTGGTCAGAAATGTAATAATTCTTAATCAGAGGTTTCAAACAAAAGAAGAGTCAAGTTGCTGAAAATAGCACCTTTAAGGAGAAATTTTAAAAAAAAATCAATTCTGGTCAAGAACTATTTTCTGAATGGCCTTTGGTTTCTTTCACTAAATTAAAATAATTTTCAAGATGATTATAAATGCTTGAAATTACTGCCTCCTAAAACTAAACTTGGTGATAGGTTATTTAGGTAGATATTATATGATTAGAACTAAAAATTATTTTAAAAAAGCATTTGGCCATATTTAAAAGGAATGAAAAGGAAATTCCATTCATTTAGGGAGTTTGATAAGTAAGATATTCATCATGTGATATCCATCTTAACTCCTTAAAATTTAAATGTCAAATACAGAATTTAACATTAATAGTTTAAGTTAGAGCAAATGCTTATTTTAATTTTTTGTTATTAAAGTTATCAGATTTCAGCCCACAGAAAACAACCACTTACTGTTAAGTGCTTAAGTGGACTCCCACTGGCTTCTCTTAAAAAAAAAAAACAAAAAACAGAAGCTACTTGTTTTAGAGATGTTAAACAATGTTTGAAAATATTGACAACAGTAGAATCATATTTGTTTAACAATTAGAATCTAGTGAAAAATGTAAAATGATCTTGTTTTGCCTACAATAACATCAAGGTCTGGTTTTCTGGTGTTTGCCCTCCTATCAATAGGTCAGGCATACTAATTTACATATTCAGCTTAAACTGAGAGGAAGACCACCATTAAAAGATTAAGCTACTGAACCATACTTATAGAACTAAAAGACAGTAAGGCAACTTCTTCATTTCACACATGAAAAGACTAACCCCAAATAATTTAACTTATTTATTAAAGGCTGCAAAGTCAGCAGATAAAGGGCCATAACCCAAGTCTTCTGAATTTCGTCCAGTTCTTTATACCACACTGTTTTTCTTTAAATGCTTCAATAACTACAGATTTAATAATAAGGAGATGCACTAAATTAAATGTGATGCTTCAAATGCTTACCTTTTAAATGCCTTGATTAACATTTGATTACAGCAACTACATCTTTTAATGTTTTTATTAGGTCTCTAAGAAACTGGCCTAATATGCTATGAAGACAAATGGATTAATAGGATTAAAGAAATTGGGACCTAAGGACATTCCAATTTTAATATCTAAAACTATAAAATAACCTGTACAGGCAAATGTGACAAATGATGCTTTTGGTACTGATTAAAATATGCAATATTTATCTTAAGTGTCCATGCTATTCTAAGAGACGGTATCCTTATAGCAAGTTGTTGTGGTTCCACAATCGCCTGAGGTTTTTACTAACGTGCTGAGCAAACAGCTGCTTCCTGAACCCTTCGTAGATGGTTTAGTACCAGAAGCATATTCAAAGAATTGTGGTTGAGTTTCTTAGCTGATACTTCTTATGCTGGAAATCTTTGAGATATCCAGAGTAAATCTTGTATCCAAGTCTGGATACAAACTAACATAGGCTAAGTCATCTTCTGAAAATCAGCAAAGATAAGAATATTACCAACTAGAATTTTCTTCTACTATAACCGTATTGCAAGATACTAAAAGATAATTAGAGTAAAGGAAGGGCTTATGCTTCTATTTACTCTGTTATGGCATTAATTCACACATTACACTTTTACGTCTCTTAAATATAAGAAAACATGGAATACAAGTTTTTACCTTAGTGTTTGTAAAAATTTTGCCAAATGTCCGGCAAAGGCGCCAGAAAAATCTGGAGAACTCATGGACACAGGCAGTTGAAGTAACATTAATTTTGCCAACTATTTCTATAAGTTGTGGCAACCTGAATATGAAAGGAAAGAAAAATAGGCAGGGGATATATATAAATTACTGTTTCCTTGCCAATTTCTGAAACAATGCAAACCCAACAACCTCTTCTGATCTTTGAAAATAAAGGCATTGTTTGGGATCCATTGAAAAGGTCTTAAGATTACATTCTACAGCATAAACTTGAAAATAAATTTTAACTGCTTACCATAAAATATGTGGAAGCTTAATGGTAGAATTCTGAGTATGAAGTTAATGAGATTCAAATCTATGGATCTGATACTTCACACAAGAGCTTGGCTAATATGGCATCCATTTTAACCTCAAAAATGAGAAATCTGGATGTAGTCTAAAATTCATCGTCACTATTGGACAAACAAGGCAGCAGACAGATCCTTTTGACATAATAACTTCTTCACAGATACTCGTAAATAATTACATATCCAGTGGTGTAAATATCCTCTCCTAAAGAAGTTTACCACAGATGATGCCAAGTTTTCATTTTAAAAAATTTGTTATATTTTGTCTGTCAGTGCCAAGGCTACTGATTTAGGTGCAACAAGTAAATATGGAGGTGGTAACTTACAATTGATTGACAACCCACAGTAAACTCTCCCAGCCTGTTGTACCCTCGTGTTCTAGCTGGTAATCATAAAGTTGTAGTAGCACTGCCAACTGCTCACGACTTCCAATAATAGTGGACACATCTTGAAGAGGCGACATAGGCCGAGGGAACCTAGTCACTATAAATAATAGAAGCAAAATAAGTCACATGGAAAATGGTCGTTTGGGAATTGAGCTAATCTGTCAATAGGAAAATAAGATCCTTCCACCTGATATTTAACTAGCTTCTTATTATAAAGTTTACATATAAAACTGAAACATCTTAATCAAGTCATTTTTAGCAAAAAAATGAAGCAAATTTTTGTGACCTATGAACAAATCCAACAAATCTCAAAAGTTAAGATTTTATGAGACTGTACAGTGAATAAACTACTGTAATGAAGATAGTTTGCTAATGAAGAATAATAATCATATGATATAAAATACATTACAATTTTGAGCTGAACGAGTTTTTTTTTACCAATATTAAATGATTTTTTAAAATTTTACTTCTC
>NW_007728541.1:112783-121171 GCF_000696425.1 Galeopterus variegatus | reverse complement strand
TCCGTTGCCGGACACGGAAAAAAAGACAAAAGACAAAAAAAATAAATAAATAAAAATAAAATTTTACTTCTCAAAATACGTTGAACTTGATTATCATTCCCCTTTACCCATTCCTCTCCACCCCTCCCCTCCACATCATTTCTGTTCTCTTGACTTAAATAGTTTAAGGAATTTTTGTAGTTATTCTGTCTTCTTCCCCCACCAACCTTATTTGTTTGTGTGTTTATTTATTAATTATTTTTTAGCTCCCACAGATAAGTAAGAACATGTGGTATTTCTCTTTCTGTGCCTGACTTGTTTCATTTAATATAATTTTCTCTAAGTCCATCCATGTTGTTGCAAATGGTAGTATTTTGTTCTTTTTTATAGCAGAGTAGTATTCCATTGTGTAGATGTACCACAGTTTCCTTATCCAGTCATCAGATGATGGACATTAGGGCTGGTTCCAGCTCTTGGCTATTGTATATAGAGCTGCAATAAGCACTGGAGTACTGGTATCCCTTCAGCATGATGATTTCCATTCCTCTGGGTATATTCCCAGCAGTGGAATAGCTGGGTCATATGGTAGATCTATCTGTAATTGTCCGAGGAGCCTCCATATCATTTTGCAGCCCCACCAACAGTGGATGAGAGTTCTTTTTTCTCCACAACCTTTCCAGCACTTATCACTCACAGTCTTTTGGATGTTAGCTATCCTAAATGGAGTGAGATGGTATCTCAGTGTGGTTTTGATTCACATTTCCCGAATGTTGAGTGATGCTGAGCATTTTTTTCATGTGTCTGTTGGCCATTTGTATATCTTCCTTTGAGAAATGCCTGTTCAGCTCCTTTGCCCATTTTTTAATTGGGTTATTTGTTTTTTTTGCTGTAGAGTTGTTTGAGTTCCTTGTATATTCTGGATATTAATCCTTTGTCAGATGTATATTTTGCAAATATTTTCTCCCACTCTGTTGGTTGTTTTTTACTTTGTTGATTGTTTCTTTTGCTGTGCAGAACTTTTTAGTTTGATATAATTCCATTTGTTCTTTTTACCTTTAGTTGCCTGTGCTTTTTGGGTCCTATTCATGAATTCTGTAGCCACTCCTACTTCCTGGAGTGTTTCTACTATGTTTTCTTTAAGGAGTTTTATTGTTTCAGGATGTATATTTAATTCTTTAATCCATTTTGAATTGACTTTGGTATATGGTGAAAGGTACAGGTCTAGTTTCATTCTCCTACATATGAGTATCCAGTTTTCCCATCACTTGTTGAAAAGGCAGTCTCTTCCCCAGTATGTAAATTTGCTGCCTTTGTCAAAGATCAGATGGCTGTAGGTGTATGGTTTGATTTCTGGGTTCTCTATTCTATTCCATTGATCTGTGTGTCTATTTTTGTGCCAGTACCATGCAGTTTTGGTTATTAGAGCTTTGTAATGTAGTTTAAAGTCTAGTAATGTTATGCCTCCAGTTTTATTTTTTTTTGCTCAGGATTGCTTTGGCTTTGTGTGGTCTTTTGTAGTTCCATGTAAATGTCTGGATAGCTTTTTCCATCTCAGAGAAAAATGTCATTGGAATTTTGATGGGAATTGCATTTGGGTAATACGGACACTTTCACAATGTTAATTCTTCCAATCCAAGAGCACAGGATATCTTTCCATCTTCTTGTGTCTTCTTTTATTTCTCTCAATAGTGATTTGTAGTTCTCTTCATAGAGATTGTTCACATCCTTGGTCAGCTTTATTCCTAAATATTTTATTTTTTGGTGGCTATTGTAAATGGGCTAGCTATCTTGATTTCTTTTTCTGTGTGTTCACTCATTGAGTATAGAAATGCTACTGATTTTTCTGTGTTGATTTTGTATCCTGCAACTTTGCTGAAATCATTTATCAACTCTAGGAGTTTTTTTTATAGAAGCTTTAGGCTGTTCAATATGTAGGATCATATTGGGAGCGCCGCCGCGCTTCCCAAGCGGCGCACTATCCAGTGCGCCACCGGGCCGGCCCTCAGCTTTTTTTCCATCCTGTTCAGGATGATATTGGCAGTGGGCTTACTGTATATGGCTCTAATTATGTTGAGATACTTTGTCTATGCCTAACTTGTAGAGAGTCTTTATCATGAAAGGATGTTGAATTTTGTCAAATGCTTTTTCAGCGTCAATAGAGATGATCATGTGGTTTTTGTCTTTGCTTTTATTAACGCAGTGTATCATATTTATTGATTTGCATATGTTGACCCAACCTTGCATCCTTGGGATGAATCCCACTTGATCGTGGTGTATAATTTTCTGTATGTGTTGCTGTATTCTGTTAGTTAGTATTTTATTGCTTGACGAACATTAAGTTAATATAAAATGTGAAAGCCAGTGACTAGTAAGATAAGTCAATATGTAGTATTTTTGTAGATATTATAACCAGGGTCCCATGTTATATTCTTTAAGTTTTCAGGGAAAACTGAAAAATTTACTTTTAAAATTATGTAAATAAAACATGAATATATATATATACTAAAATATTTTAAAAGTTTAAGCATATCAATAAAATCTATGATTCTATAAATAGTAATTAGATTCCAGGTTACTAAGGGACTACTTCTTGGGTGGCTATTTAGTGAATAATGCATGCCAACAGCTGATTAACTGTTAGTCAGAAATTTCTAATGAAGGCAACTCCTACATAGAGGCAGATACCCTAAAAAGACATATAAGATGCAGCATTTTCTCAAAACACATTAATGATTTTTTTTCATGATTCAAGACCAATATTTATTTATTTTATTATTATTTTTTAAATTTATTTCTTTGAAATTTTTATTTATTTATTACAAATATTCATGAGATACAAAGCTGATTGTCCTCCCTCCTGTCCATGATGTGCGGGCCAGATTTATACTGGGGGCATACCCATTACCAGAAATTACTTTTGTACCCTTTGTCTCCTTTCCCCAAACTCCCTCCCCTTCCCCTTCTCCCCTCAACTCCAATTTGTAGCCTTAGGAATGTTCCCTCCCTCTGTTGAATCATGCCACTACTGTGGTCTTTCTTCCCTGCCTTCCTTTCTCTCTTGGCTCCCATATATGAGTGAGCACATGAGGTATTTATCCCTCTGAAAACACGTTAATGATTAATGACAATTATTAAATTTAAAAAATTTGAAATAGCAAATAATTTAAAAAATGCTCAAAGACAAAACTGTTATTATATTCCTATGCTGCACCAGGCATTTAACAATATATTAAATACAGGTATCAGTTATCCCTTGCTATCTGAACTCTATTTCCTATCTTAATAGACAACAAACAAATAAATAAATTTAGATAACACAGTATCCCTTGATTTCTCACTATCCCAACCCAGGAATCAAATGGATGTGGATGGTGAGGGATATTTGTACTTCATATTGACTATATCAAGCCAAAGCATATCTAAGATACTGTCAAACAGGGTTCTAGTATATCGGTCACAATCTGCCATACTATGATGAAATAAATGTTATTCCTGCAAGAAATACTGATAAATTACTGGAAAGTAATGGAATAATTAAAAGTAAAATAGGGCCGGCCTGGTGGCTCACTTGGGAGAGTGCGGTGCTGGGAGCGCCGAGGCTGCGGGTAGCACCGAGGCTGCGGGTTCGGATCTTATACAGGGATGGCCAGTGCGCTCACTGGCTGAGCGTGGTGCAGACCACACCGTGCCGAGGGTTGCGATCCCCTTACCAGTCCAAAAAAAAAAGTAAAATAGCTATGTTGAGATTTACTATAGAAAGAGTGAGGTCGAAAGGTTTAAAGACAGGTCCAAAAGATGGAAAATGCCAGAAAATAAGCAATTACATGGGTAACTCAGTGATTATACATAAGCAATCAGAATGGTTCAGGAGCCTCAAAATATTATTCCATTTAAACTGTTTAAAAAAACTGTGTATGTAACACACAACAATACAGAAAGGTTTCCAGAATGACATTTTAATAGACTGGCAAAACACCAGCATTTTATTGTCAATGAAAAAGCCACAGTTATCCTGCAAAATAACAGCTATTGTGAATCATTAATGTATTTCCCTATTAGAATACAAGCTCTATGATGGTAGAGATTTTTGTCTATTTTATTCATGAGTGCATCCCAAGTGTCTAAGACAGTGCCTGACATAAATATAAGTTAATGTTGCAGAATAAATTAGTAATAAAAATACTTGTGTGAGTTATCATTTTTTCTCATTTATGAGAAAAAAATTCATTTATAATAAATTATACCTCAAATTATACGTACGTATATACATACATAGATACACAGACATAGATATGTGGATATACCCTTAATAGAGTTTAGGTATGTTGCCCCAACAAAGCTTGTGTTGAAATCTGATCTTAGTGTGGCAGTGTTGGCAGCTATTTGGGTGACGGTGGCAGATCTCTCAAGAATGGATTAATATCCTCTCTGGTAGTGATGGGGATAGTGAGTGAGCTCTCTATTAGTTCTCGGGAGAGCTGGTTATATAAGTGACCTTGGCACCCCCCAACCACCACCACCCCCGGCCTTGCTTCCTCTCGCTATGTGATCTTGTACCCACTGGCAACCTGCCACTTTCTGCTGAGTACAAGTAGCCTGAGGCCTGCAACAGATGCAGCTGTTCCAGAATTGTTGAGTCAAATAAACCTTTTTTCTTTATAAATTACCTAGTTTCAGGTATTCTATTATAGCAACACAAAAATGGACTAATACAACCCCAAATGAGGATATAATAAATCCTCATTTACAATAAATACATTATAACACAAATGAGGCTAAAACAACATTAATATTGAAAGCTACTGTTAAAAGTCAAGGAGTCAAATGAAGTCAACAAGAATTGACAATAAAAGATTATTTTTGGTATGATGAAAACAATCACAAGAGGACACACAAACATTAGAAAGTAGGTTCAGGATGGTAAAGAAGTTGCTTTGAAATTGTTCTCTCTAATCTCTAGCAAGTGTCTGGCAAGAGCTGACATTAAGAATTATTTAAGTAAATGAAGGAATAATAAGTATTTTAGGTGGACACCTCCCCGCCTCCCAATTCTTATGCTGAAGTCCTAATTCTCAGTATCTCAGAATATGATCTTATTAGAATAGGTTTGCTGCAGATAAGATGAGGTCATACTGAAGGAGAGTAGACCTCTTATAAATGTATCTGCCTCCTTATAAAAAGGGTAAATTTAGACAGAAGGTGTGCCATGTGAAGAGAAAGGTGGAGATGGGGGTGATGAGTCTACAAACCAAGGAACACTGAAGACTGTCAGCAAGTTGCCAGAAGCTAGGCGAGAGGCATAAAACAGCTTTTTTTTCCCTCTCCTTCCCAATTTTTGGAAGGAACTTAACCTACTCTGCCAACACTTTGATCTTAGACTTCTAGACTCTAGAACTGTGAGATAATGAATTTCTGTTGGTTAAGCCACTCTGTGGTACTTTGTTAAGGCAGCTGTAGCAAACTAATACAGCAAAGTAGAAAGAGAAAGAGAATTAGAAAGATAAGAAAATCTCTAGGCAAATGAAGTGTCTCAATGAGTAAAAGGGTAGAACCTGAAGACAGCTGTGTTTTACAAAGTCTTAAAGTTTGAATTTTCATTCTCCTCAATAATATCATTTTTAATAAAATATTAAACTAATTCCACACCATGCATTCTCAATTTTCCAAATAAAACTGACATTCAAATAGTATACACCATTTTATCTTGAACTTTGTGTATCCTTGGACACACTGCATTATATCCCAAAGATTATAGGTAGTCCAACCATTTATATGAAAAACGTAATTCTAAAAACAATGAGTATCTGCTGATGTTCTTGATGTTGTAATTCTTTGTCTATCAGAAGCTGGTAAAAGATATGGGTAATTTCACAAATCTGAAAAAGCTGCAAAGGTAATCTGATACACAGCCTCAGCTTGTCTATAGCCATTTATCCTGGGGGTTAGGTGCAGTGGGGTTATCAATTGCCTGCATGTATCAAAGGGCATTCAGGCTCCCTGGAGAGTGAGATAAGAAAATACTGGCCTCTGCTGAAAATTTCATGTACTTCTGTAATTTCATGTACTGAAAATAAGTCACATTCTTTAAAAAATTCTACCACATATGCTTATAAATTCCTTTCTATTAAGGACATAGTAGGAAAAAGTAGTATTTACCTTCCCCTATTGAAAATAAGATGAGACAGCTGGGGAAGAAGAATATATAAAGAAAGCAGAAATGACAAGCTTCATATAATGGCACTAGTAGTTATTAAGTGAATCTTTTCATTGACTCAAATCTATTCATGGAAGGAAACACTTATATTAGTACCCTAAAAAGGCAATAAAAAGACTACAGATTAAGAATGGAAAGAAAGTACAAATATTATAAAATAATACTATGAGGCTTATCCATAAAAGATGAAGTCATATAGGTTACCTTAGATATCATACAATCTATGACCACAAGATTCCATACATGTTTTAGTAATTATGCTGTCATATAAAGTGATTTTGAGAATTTTAATCGAAAACAATTCTTTGGGAAGCTAAGCTAATATTCTACATCTTCCTTCCAGAATTTAAGTTCAGTACCTTCTATCTGTGGCACTTCACCATGAAGCTTGGCTTTGCTGGAGAAAGGTGCATTCTGTAGCACTAATGCAAAGAGAGATGGGATCAAAGACTGCAAGGCAGAAAGATACATGTGGAGCTTGTGTTCATCCAGCCCATGTTCTCCTTCCTGAAACAGAAGGAGGTGGAAGCTAATTTTAGTCTTTTGAAATTACATTGCTAATTGGATTTATGATGTTCTTCCTTTCTGTGGCAAATCAAACATTTAAGGACCTGGATGTTGGTGGAGCTTGTGTTCATCCAGCCCATGTTCTCCTTCCTGAAACAGAAGGAGGTGGAAGCTAACTTTAGTCTTTTGAAATTACATTGCTAATTGGATTTATGATGTTCTTCCTTTCTGTGGCAAATCAAACATTTAAGGACCTGGATGTTTGACTCAAAACATAACACTTAATGGCGATATCCATGAATCTTTTCTTAATTTCTCTAAATATGTGAAAATGTGAAGAAGCACTACAGCACTGTTGAAGAAGTAATAGAATTTTTTATACGGAAAACTGTAAGGTAAATAGTCATTTCCATTTGTAGGGCATAGCTTTTACAGGTTTTCTTTAGAAAGGGTCTTATCTTCTGAAATTTTATAAGTCAGGGTAAAGAAATTAAAGTGAGCCATAGGACTCGTTTTCAGTGCTCAACTGCTAACCCAGGAGCAGCTATTGCTACTTCCCCTCTCCAACTTTCTACCTCCTTTTACAGATTTGGTGACATTTGTATTTGCAAGTATTGAAAGCACTTTAAAATAATTCAATGCATAGACAGAATGTAGGAGAAGAAATTTCAAGAGGAAACAAAAGAAAGATAACAGGGAAAAAAAGAAAAAAAGTAAAAAGATCAGCATGGTATACAGAAACTAAATATTAAAGTGAAAAATAGAATCATTAAAGATGAAAGCATTTATTGCTGTTCAAATCCACTTGAGATGTCATAACTATATTATCATATAACAACTGTGTCAGAAATACCCATGAATTATTTACTATCAAGTTCTACATTAGTAAATTTCCTCATGAAAGAATTACTAGCTATGCTGAATACTGCATATATTTTTAGTAGCAATGCAAAATTAGCCATGTTATGAAAGGGAACAAACAAAACCAGGTATGGGTTATTCTTAGGTAGAAGGAAAGCAAGAGCTTTAAAAAACACTTTAAAAAATTCCCTAGGTTTCATAAAAAGGGGTTTCTTCAGTCTAGTTATCTATTTATAGCTTTAAAAAGTATCCATTTTGAAATTCATAAAAAGAACAGCTCAATTTTTAAATTAAATAAATACATGTGGAAACATGAGATCTACAGAGTAGTTACAATAATTTATGTAAGAACCTTATAGATCTTTTAAAATTTTGGGGTAGAAAGCGTGAGAATTTGGAATCAGAGACCAATATCAGATGCTGGTTCTGTCATTTGACAGCTGTGGGACCGTGGCAAGTTAGTTAAACACTAAGTCTTGGTTTCCACATTAAAAAAACCCCAGAATATATTTCAAAAAGTTATGAGAATAAAATAGAATGTTTATATCTAAAGTATCTACCTTAATAGATAGATAATATAACAGGCATGAAAGAAATGCTAGTTTCTCTTCTAGCCTCTAAAAAGCTTTTAGTACAATAACTTCATTTCTTCAACTTTTCTTCAACTTTTACTTAAAACAATGAAAAGTTCATTTTAAAAAGTGAAGAAATGGGGCCGGCCCGGTGGCACACTGCTACAGTGCGCCGCTTGGGAGCGCAGTGGCGCTCCCGCCGAGGGTTCGGATCCCACATACAGACCGGTTCCCGCTCACTGGCTGAGCGAGGTG
>NW_007728541.1:111481-112317 GCF_000696425.1 Galeopterus variegatus | reverse complement strand
CACTGATGGTTGCGATCCATTGCCGGTCACGAAAAAAGACAAAAAGGAAAAAAAAAAAAAAAAGTGAAGAAATGAACAACTGCAGTGGAATAAGCACAGTCAAAGCAATTTTGATACTGTGTATAAAATGCTTTAGAGACTCATATTTCAGTTATCTCTGCATTCTGGAACTGGAGATGATAGTTTATGTAAAATATTTAAGTCGTCAGAAGGGTCAGGGAAGATTTCTGAATAATGTAGGAGTTATTTCCAGAGACATGAATTATTTAAAGGTGTTATTTCAGCTAACAAATGCAGATCAGGCCTTTTCTCCTCTATCTTCAGCGAAGCAAAACTTCCTCAAACTTCTCTCTTGGGTCCAGTCCAACAGAATCTTTAACTGGTAATGTGATTGAATGTTTAGCTAAGTGGTATTTTCTGTCTCTGCTCCTCAACATTCCTCCAAGATGGCTTAGAACTTTTCAACTTCTATAAACTATATAAACAAAGGAAGAACTTACCCTGAGAAGTTTTTCAATCTTGTTCAGCAGTGTAGGTATAAGATGAGACTGTAAATTTCCAAGTTCTGTAGTCCAGGCAGCATAAGCTGGTAAAAATACTTGATGTGTTGCACTAACTACTCTTTCTGAGGGATCACCTAAGGCTGACAGCAACAATTCAAAACCCTGCCAAAGGGAAACAGAGAAACATAGATTTTTAAAAGAACAAACTTTTAAAAAGGTAATAAACATATATTTTAATAAATTTAGAAAACATTTTAAGCAAAGCAAGAAAGCCATCCATAATCCTACCCTTCCCATTTTCTTTAGAGAAAATATCATGTATCCATTGATAAG
>NW_007728541.1:110404-111286 GCF_000696425.1 Galeopterus variegatus | reverse complement strand
GCCATCCATAATCCTACCCTTCCCATTTTCTTTAGAGAAAATATCATGTATCCATTGATAAGCAAGGGGGTGGTAAACATGGCATCATTATTGCCAATTTCCTGCCACAAACTGTGGCAGATACTGTAAATGCCTTATAGCATTCTTTCCTCTGAGTTGCAAAATTGAAGGCAGCCATCCCCAAATGACTAACACTGACCATACCTGCCGTCCCTACAAGAGATTATAAAGTATCTGAATCAGAGATTTGGGGTATTATGTTATCTGGAATTTTATAATAGAGTTCATTCTGAAAAATATACCTGTTGATATTTGTCTGGATCATCAATGTATCCCATAATGATACCGAGGCTTTTGATTACAGCTTCTCTTACCAAATCTGCCTTATCTTCCATTAACATCTGTTGCAACATTGAAAGAACCAAGGAACTACGGATTTCTTTCTGAAAATAAGCACGTTTTTACTATTTATTTACACCAAAGCACAAACGTATAAAAAATACTACAAAATATATAAAAATTATTAATAAATGTTCTAATAAAAATAATTTTAAAAGTATAGAAAATAATATGACAGACACCCATGTATTTGATTTTTAATCAAAATCCAGATGAAACAGGCATTAACATTTTGCTATGTTTGCTTCAAATCTTTACATTTCAAAGACATAAAACATTACAGACACAGCTAAACACTCTCCTCCAAATCCCTTCCTCCATCCTCCCTCTCTAGGTAATAATATCTATGCTGAATTTGATATTAATCATCTCTTGGCATGTTTTTAATATCTTTACTAAATATGTAAAAATCCCTCAAATACTTTCAACACATGCTAGCAGGCATGTTTGGCAAATTAACAAAGCCAACACTCTGCTACAAAT
>NW_007728541.1:108756-109996 GCF_000696425.1 Galeopterus variegatus | reverse complement strand
AAAAAAAATCACTATGGCAAATAAAACATTTGCCTGGGGTAGGATGAAGAAACATAAAATCCTGGCATTCCTATTTTTGTGAAGAATTGTGAAAAAAAAAATTCAAACCAGATAATCAAATATGAAAGTGAACTTTAAAAGTATAAGATTGCATTGCTATTTCAATATGCTAATATTTAATATAATGTCAACCACTGCTGTGCCTTGATTTCACACAGACTTTTTTCCAGTTCTGTTAAAGAATGTTTTAGCTTAATTAATGGCTGAGGTTAGAACAAAGAGTTATCAATATACAAATTCATGCCCCTCCAACCCTACTTTGTACTATTATTGCAATTTGATCAATTTATAAAATTCCTTAAACCTAAACTCATTTAGGTCCTTTTTATATATAATGGTTAGACTAAAATAAAAATAAAGGCAGAGGATGTGACTATTTTCATAAGTTTATAGAATGATTTGATATGGAGAGCAAAGCTTGACAGACATTTTTTAAAGGCTGTTTACGTTTTGACTTTTTAGAAACAAAAATATATGTAATTTTAGCAAACGACCCATTTGAGTTGGTCAATACACCTTTTGGCAGAGCCTTGTTTATTTACCATTTAGGCTAAAAATTGCCCTAAAAATGCCTTAAAGTGTCTTAAAAGAGTTCTCGTTTGGTATCAGCACAAGGCTGACAGAGGTAGGTAAGCTGGATATTTGCTTCACACTGATCTGGACTGAAGTCAACTGTGGCAATTACTTTTGGTATGCTGCAGAGACCTCCCCAATAGGAGAGGTCAAGAGGCATTACTCTATATAATCCATGACCACACTGAGGAACTGCTAAAGTACAGAGATTTTGCTGCTACCAGTTACAGTGGGATACAAGGCAAGTGCAGATCCACTGAGGAAACATGTCTATCATTAATATTGCTTAGTATTCTAGGAGCAGAGTGGAACAGCTTACTTAACCTTTGAAAGCAAGTGATGCTTATCTCTGTGTTCTAATATGATGCTTGAACTCACTCATCTCTATCTATATCATTTATCACAACAATAAGATATCAGTTTTCTCCTATCAGCTAGGAAAAGCATTAAGAAAAATTTCATCATGTATAATTCCTGTTGAAGGTATGGGAAAATAAGAACTCCAATGTATTGTTAATAGGAGTATAAATTCAAGCTATTTTGGTATTTTTTTTTTTTTTGTGACCGGTAAGGGGATTGCAACCCTTGGCTTGGTGTTGCCCGCACC
>NW_007728541.1:105842-107819 GCF_000696425.1 Galeopterus variegatus | reverse complement strand
GGGATTGCAACCCTTGGCTTGGTGTTGCCTGCACCGTGCTCAGCCAGTGAGCGCACCGGCCGTACCTATATAGGATCCGAACCCGTGGCCTTGGTGCTCCCAGTGCCGCACTCTCCTGAGTGAGCCATGGGGTTGGCCCCTATTTTGGTATTTTTAACAATGTCAAAATAAATAATGCAAATGCTGAAAGAAAAAAGATGTGGAGGTATTATCTATATGAGAAATTTTAAAAATGCAGATACCCACACAAGAACCTGTCAATAGTGTTTACATTCAGGCACTGCTAGTGGGATTTAGAACATTGTATACAGCAGTATGATTAATTTGGGGTAAACATGTTTTTTTTTTTCCTTTTTGTCTTTTTTCGTGACTGGGAACGGTCTCACAACCCTCCGCGTCGCGCCCGCACTGCGCTCAACCAGTGAGCGGACCGGTCTCTATATGGGATCCGAACCCTCGGCGGGAGCGCCGCCGCACTCCCAAGCGCCATACTCTACCGAGTGCGCCACCGGGCCGGCCCTGGGGTAAACATGTTTTAAAAGATATGAAACTACCAGCTGGTATATGCATAAATTTTTATTTTCTGGAAGTATTAATTAAAAATATCAGTATCTGGGCCGGCCCGTGGCTCACTAGGTAGAGTGCAGTGCTGATAAAAATATCAGTATCAATTAAAAATGTCAATAATGTTTACATTCAGGCATTGCTAGTGGGATATAAAACATAGTTTACAGTATGATTAATTTTGGGTAAATATGTCCTAAAGGATATGAAAATACATGCTGGTATATGCAGAAATTTTTATTTTCTGGAATTATTAATTAAAAATATCAGTATCAATTAAAGATGTCAATAATGTTTACATTCAGGTATTGCTAGTGGGATATACAACATAGTTTACAGTATGATTAATTTTGGGTAAATATGTTCTAAAGGATATGAAAATACAAGCTGGTATATGCAGAAATTTTTATTTTCTGGAAGTATTAATTAAAAATTATTAACAGTGGATACCCTTGGAGAGGATGACTGGAGGCCAGGGAAGGAAAGCTTTTGACTTTCTTTTTATTCTTTTCTATGTTGTACAAACAGTTATTTTCAACAAAATATGAAAAAATATATATATATATATTTTTTTTTTCTGGGACTGATGTTATGGACGATTCCTTCTTTATATTCTTCTGAATAAAAATACTCATTATAAAACTTACTTCTTAAAAAGACAATTGTTTTACTATTGGTTTCTCCCTATTCACTAAAGAATAAGTTTATCAGTAAACCCAACTAAATAGCTCATGCACTGTTGAACAGTTTCAGTTTTTGTAGCCTTTCTAAAGAACAACCTTACAAAAATGACCCTTCAAGGCCAGCAAAATTTCTGTAGAGCGCCAGATATAAACGAGTACTCTGGGCTTTTGGGGCCATAACGGTCTCTGTAGCAACTACTCAGCGCTGCTGTTGTAGTAAGAAAGCAGCCATAGACAATACTTATGGGTGGGGCTGTGTTCCAATGAAACTTTACTTACAAAAACAGGCTGTGGGCTACATTTGATATGCAGGCTGCAGTTTGTCAAGCTCTGTTTTAAATGACTAATTGTTTCAATTTAAACTATTGTGATGCCACCTCATTCCCTCTACCCAGCCCTGGACCTACGTGAAGATTCCTATACAGTCAAGTGGTTCTCAATCTTTTTGGTGGCAGCAATCCCTTACTAATTTAAAAATTAATGAGCACTTCAAACAGTTTTTGTTTGGGTGGTAATATTTACTGATATTCATCATATTAGAAATTAAAAGAGAAATTTTAAAAATGTTTATTAATTCATTTAAAAATAATGATAAATTTATTAAATGTTAACATAATTTTTTTTAAAAAACAACTATTTATAAAACAAAAAATTAGTGAGAAAAGGGTGTTTTATATTTTGTTCCAAATCTCTTTCATGTCTGCTCTGCATTCTATTTGCTATGATTATG
>NW_007728541.1:98422-105623 GCF_000696425.1 Galeopterus variegatus | reverse complement strand
CGTGGCCTTGGTGTTATCAGCACCGCACTCTACCGAGTGAGCCACGGGCCGGCCCAACATAAATTTTTTTAAAAAACAACTATTTATAAAACAAAAAATTAGTGAGAAAATGGTTTTTTATATTTTGTTCCAAATCTCTTTCATGTCTGCTCTGCATTCTATTTGCTATGATTATGTGGTTTTGGTTGAAGTACTTAAAAAAAATTTGGCCTCACAGAAGACATGTAACTTGGAAAAGGAGAGGAATGTTTTAACAGCATTTTCAGATTTAAAAAAAAAATCCTTTTACTTTGCTTTTACACTAAACCTGGACAAGTAGTTATTCCTTAAACATTAGTTACAATGTGGAACCTGAAACCATGATATGGTTCACTGACAATATTCTTTTAAAACTGATACATTAAATTCCATTAGTCTATCTTTGATGCCTCCATTTTAATACGTGCATTGGTCTTGGGAAAAATTGGACCACAGAGTTACTCAGAACTTCATCAGCAACAAATGCTGTCTACTTGTTTTCCTTGAAGTGACAGGCTCACTTCATTTAATTTCATGAAAATGTCTGCCACATACTCAAGTCTGAATAACCGTAGCTTGAATGCCTGTGATTGTGTTAAGTAAAATCAGTGTCCCGTGAAAAAAAGCAGCTAGTTTGGCTCACAGCTCAAACAATGTCATGAGGATGACAGGCTCACTTCATTTAATTTCATGAAAATGTCTGCCACATACTCAAGTCTGAATAACCACAGCTTGAATGCCTGTGATTGTGTTAAGTAAAATCAGTGTCCCGTGAAAAAAAGCAGCTAGTTTGGCTCACAGCTCAAACAATGTCATGAGGGCTTTTCTTGCAAATAGCTACCATACTTCAGTATGAAGCAAAAGGATTATATATGAGTACTTTCTATTTTGTCTCACAGAATATTAAAAAGATGCACGTGCAGGTCAAAATTTAGAAAAATTAATTCAGCAAACTCATTTTTAAGTGAAATTGGCTTTTTCTGCAAATGCATGGCAGTGTAGAATACAATCATTATTGGTACATTTGGGTGCCACTACCCTGATTAGTGCTAATGCATCAGCGTTTTGCCCACCACTGTTTTTGCACCAAAAGTGCAAACATCAACACAGTACAAAAGACAAAAAAGTATTACTATTAAGAAAACAGTTTCACCTCATGGCCCTCTTTGATAGGATCTCAAGGAACATCCCAAGGGTTGTCAGACCATACTCTGAGAACTGCTGATAGTTTAATACTTGTATATTTATAGTCAGGCAAAATCAAAGGTAATGTACCTATCTGTTGCAATACCATATTGTACTGTAAGCCTTTTCTTTTTTGGCTCATTTCTTTTCTTTATTAAGGGAGCATGCCTATGAGAATTTGGATTAAAACGTATAAGACACCTGAAAAAAGGTTTCTCTATGATTAAAAAAGAAAAAAAGTTTTTGAGAAAAAAAGATGACAATTCTTACAGGAAGGTAAGGTGCCAATGCTCCACAGGATTCTGCCACAAGTAGTCGTCTTTCTGGGTATTTGTGATTAATCTAGAATAAAAAAATAAACAAATCAAGCATAAACAATGTACCCTTCCTTCTTTGAATAGAGAATTACTTTTCACCATAAATCCTGTTAAGAATGCAATAAAGCTTCTTCCTTTTCCACTTCTGGGAATCCCTGTGTATACCTGGATCAGGAATAAGGGAATCAGGGAGAGCCTAAACATGAGGTCACACTGGTCATCTATTCAAGAAAAAAGGGAAAACCAAAGATGAAAATTTGGTAAGGTGTCTAGAGATTATGGGCTTGCCTAAGAGTAGACTTTCCTTAGGATGTCAGGAAAAATGAAGATCTTTCCCTACCAACATTAATATATTTTTAAATTTAGGAAGCCCAGCTTCTGGATGTTATAGATATGGTCTGTAATATGTGCTGGTCCTTATTTTTACCTAAGGGATAAGGAAATAAATCAATAATTTAACCAGAGCCTTTGACTAGAAATGTGATTTTTAAAGTTAAGCAGACTCAATCCATTTCTCTGTTTCCATATACAAAATGATGGGGTTTTGCTATTGTGGTGAGTACACTGAATCATAAAAAATAACAAAAAAATGACACATACTGGGTTTTGTTCCCATATGTCTTCTTCATAGAATATAAATCTTTCTTTGACTGGAAAAGAAGTATATCTGTTCTCATATTCCCATATGAAAAGGTGACATAATTCATTAATGTATTGGATGCCTAAAATTAAGAAAAGAAATTATATAGTAATCTACTGGGCAACAAACTGGAGGTAGGTGGCTAGATAGATCCCCGATGTCCATGTTTAATCAGATTATAAAAGGGGTGGTAATAGAGATGTTTATAACGAACATCTCTAAATTAAATTTAATCCAGATATAGTTACCTCAAAAACAGAATGGTTTGGATGTAAAAGTATGCTGTACATAAAAGTTTCAGTTCCCTTTACTTTAGTCAAACTCAATGAATCTCAAAATTAAATGTACATACAAAAATCACTATATTTTATATTAGCAATAAACAAACTGAAAATAAAATTAAAAAAACAATTTATAATAGCACCAAAAAGAATAAAATATTTAGGAATAAATAAAAGAGGTGTAAAACTTATACTCTGAAAATTATAAACCATTGTTGAAAGAAAATTTAAGACCTAAATAAATGGAAAGGCATCTTAAATTCATAGATTGGAAGGCATAAAATTAGGATGGCAATACTCTTCAATTAATCTCTAGATTCAATCCATTATTTATGAAACACCCAGCTAGCTTCTTTGCAAAAATTGACAAGCTGATCCTAAAATTCATATGAAAATCCAAGGACCCAGAATAGCAAAAATAATCTTGAAAAAGGAGAACCAAATTTGAGGGGTTATGGTTTATTTTTGGGGTGATAAAAATGATTTAAAATTGATGGTGGGTGATGGTTATACAACTCTGTGAATATAGTGAAACCAATATATTGTACACTTTAAATGGGTGATCTGTATGGTATTTGAATTACATATCAATAGAGCTTAGAAAAAAAGAAAATGAAAAAACTATAAAAATAAAATGTACACATGAATAACTGTATAGAATTGTAAATTTAAAGCTGTATATGCTGTATCCAAGTTAATTTTGACTTCAGGTGATTAGAACCTCACTGTAAATTAGTATGCACTGTAATTTATAGATGATGTAAGGGATTATCAGAGGTAATTATTACTATATATAATGTTCACTTTACATATTGGATCTAGTAACTCCAGTATATTTTAATTAAAAAAATGAATGCCTTAAGAAATCGGAAATAGAACTCTAAATGACTACGTACTTTAGTGATATTCCAGAGACCAATATTGTTCTTAAGAATAAATGACTGTGCTATTGTAAATAAGGCCATGTAATTTGTCTCCATAAATGGGAAACCCATCTGTTTTGTTTTTGGCTGGTTATGGGTATCTGAACCCAAGACTCTGGTGTAAGCAGCAATATGCTCTACTGAGTGAGCTAACCAGCCAGGCCCTGAAACCCATCTTTTTAAGGTGGAAAAATAAAGTGCTTAATGACCTAAACAGCAAGTGTGAAAAGTCAATGATTCTGAGTTCTATAGAGGACTAGAATATCAAAATTCAATATAAAACCAAAAGTATTGTTAGTAGAATAATGAGTTCAATTATAAATACAACAACTTCCCACATAAAAGGTTTACACTTTATATACTGTATGTGTTTGAAATATATACAAGTATACAATATATACAGTTGGCCCTCCGTATCCATGGGTTCTGCATCCATGGATTCAACCAACTACAGATTGAAAACATTTGGAAAAAAAAGTTTCATCTGACACAACATGTACAGACTTTTTTTCTTGTCATTATTCCCTAAACAATACATTTACATTGTATTAGGTATTATAAAGCATTTACATTCTATTAGGTATTATAAGAAATCTTGAGATGATTTAAAGTATATGGGAGGATGTGCATAGGTTATATGCAAATACCGCACCTTTTTATATCAGGGACTTGAGCATCCTCAGATTTTTAGTATCTGCAGAAGGTCCTGGAACCAATCCTTCCTGGATTCTGAGGGAAAACTGTATTTCTAAACACACACACATACACACACACACACGCACACACGTCTTCTTGCTTTTCCTTGAATGCATGAAGCACACACCCACCACAGGGCCTTTGTACTTGCTGTATCTTACTTTGTTCAGATTCTTGCCTGAATATCACTTCCTCAGGGTCCTTCTCTGTCCATCCTTTCAATGCATTCTCCACCACTCTCTAATTCTTATCCTGCTTTATTTTTCTTCATAGTATGTATTACTATAAGATAGTATATCATGTCTTTCTTTACTCTTATCTCCCCAATAGGATGTCTTTGTCTCTTGTTTACCACTGTATCCCTGGTGTGTACATCAGTACCTAGCACTGAAATTATTGTTTCATAAGTATTTGTTGAATAAATGAATAAAGCAAAGCATCCCAGAGCATTTTTCTGTGTTGAGCTACAGAAACAGCAGCATAATTTATAACCCACATATTTCCTAATGACATTTAAAAAATATATAAACCTTTATAAGAAATTATAATATAATAGCTAGAGGGAAACCCAATACAGTTCTTTACCTGTTCCCAACACTGTGGTAAAAGTTCAGCTTCTACACGTGTTGGTCCAACATGACGTGCAAATGCCACACAACCTGTCAGTATCATTTGCCTGAAAAATAATACAAAAAAATAAAGACTTGTATTCGCACTAGAAAGCACAATAAGGCTAAGGGTTAAAAAGAGTCAGCTCTGTAACAGTCAAATTAGATCTTTCCAACAATGGACTACGCTGCCACCAAAAGAGCAAGTTCCTTACAACTAACTACTTAAAGCAGTGGCAAAACCATTTGTGACAGATGTTGTGAAGGGATTTCTGTATTGGTATGAAGCCAAATCTCATAACCTCCTAAATTAACTTCTCACATACGCATTCTGAAACTATAATACAAGGGTACTTCAAAAAGTTTGTGGAAAAATTGAATTGAAAGATAATATGAATCTTTCCACAAACGTTTTGAAGTACCATAGTATAATGAATGCTTTGGTTTCTACTGAATTTCAGTTTCTAGCCACTAAAACCACCAGTGATTTCTATAATTTCCCCCAGTGTTTTTGTAACTAAAAACTATGGTATGATATTAGTAAAATGGCTTTTTGGTTTTTGGCGGCTGGCCTGTCCAGGGATCCAAACCCATGACTTTGGTGTTATAAGGCTAAGCTCTAACCAACTGAGCTGACTGGCCAGCCAAATGGCAATTTTTAGGTCAGAATTTTTGGTGTTGTACCCAGATAACTATGGTAGGTAGTTTCTTTTTTTTTTTTTCCTTTTTGTCTTTTTTACTGACCGGTAACGGGATCGCAACCCTCAGTGTCGCGCCCATACCGGGGACCGGCAACGGGATCGCAACCCTCGGTGTTGCGCCCGCACTGCGCTCAGCCAGTGAGTGGGAACCGGTCTCCACATGGGATCCGAACCCTCAGCGGGAGTGCTGCTGCAGCTCAGCCAGTGAGTGGGAACCGGTCTCCACATGGGATCCAAACCCTCAGCGGGAGCGCTGCTGCCCTCCCAAGCGGTGCACTCTCCAGTGCGCCACCAGGCCGGCCCTGGTAGGTAGTTTCTGACATGACTCCTGGTGATCCTATCTATTGATATTCTCATCCTTGTGTGATCCCATCCCCTCGAATGTGTACTAGACCTAATGCTTTGCTTCTAATGGGCAGAATATGGACAAAGTGATGGGATGTCCCTTATGTGATTAGGTTATGAAAGTCTATGGCGTTGACCTTGTTGGACTCTACTGCCTTCTCAGCTGGCATGCTTTGATAAAGCAAGCTGCCATGCTGGAGAGGCCCATGTAGCAAAGAATTAAATGTGGCCTCCTGCCAAAAGCCAGTAAGTAACTGAGCTCCTTAGTCCAACAACCCCCGAAGAACTGAATCCTGCCAATGACAACCACATAACTGGGATTCGAAGCAAATCCTTACTCAGTTGAGACTTGAGAAGACTACAGCCCCAGCCAACACCTTGACTACAACCTTGTAAGAGACCCTGAAGCAGAGGACCCAGATTCCTAAGCCATAGAAACTGTAAGATAAAAATGTGTTATTTTTAAACCACTTTCTTTTGAGGTCCTTTGTTACAGAACAATAGTTAACTAATAACTAATACAGTATCTTCAATTGGATTGATAGATTTGTAACTTAAAAACAAAGTTTTAATAAGATTTCTCACTCTTCAGATTGAAGTTCCATTTAAAATGACTTTAAAATGCAGAATTCTAAGTTGTTTCACTTTTGATTGTTTAACACTTTAAAACAGTAAAGCCTGATGCGGGAAAATGTATGTTTTTAATAGACATTTTAAAGAAGCCAACTTCAAGGAATACCAAAATAGAATGTTATTTTATTTACAATAATTATAAAATCAGTGGTTTAAGCCTAGACATTGCTCATTGCTCTTTCTCAGTATATACCAATTTAAATTAACTGCAAAATGAGTTTAAATTTCTGTTTAGTTTATCCAGATTAGTTATTACTGCTCTCTTAGGTTCTTTGAAAGAAAAAATAACAAAGATCTTCTGGACAACACTGGGGGAATTTACTGTATATTTCATCAGCTTCTCATTCATCACAATCTTTTTAATTTTTAGCTGCCTGACTCCTCTTTATATTTATATCATTACCCTCTATATCTATTTCTCAACTTTTCTTTTGTTTTCTATTTCTTTCTAGTTTAGGAAGGCAAATACATTAAAGTGAATAAAAGGAAAATGAAAAAAGAAATTCCCAAGCCTCACAGCCAGTACTTTAGCTGGCTGCTCCCTAATGAAAAGTTCCTAATATCTGATAATTGTTTTGGCCCCCACTAGTGTCTTAAAATAAGAAGGCATATATATATATTCCATAAATGCTTAATAATAATTATTATTTTTTAATAAAATCTTTTGTTATTTATTTGTTTATATTTATTTTTTAGTTTTATTTTATTTTGTCAATATACAATGTGGTTGACTATTATAGCCAATTACCGAAACCTCCCTCCCTCCTCCCTAAATGCTTAATAATTATAAAAGATAAATTTGCTTAAAATTTCAGCATTTCAAATGTATACACTTGTATAGGATGTTGTATGAA
>NW_007728541.1:95190-96973 GCF_000696425.1 Galeopterus variegatus | reverse complement strand
CACCACACTCTCCCAAGTGAGCTAACCAGCCATCCCTATATAGGGATCCGAACTTGTGGCCATGGTGTTATCAGCACCACACTCTCCCAAGTGAGCCAAGGGTCGGCCCCAAGGGAATGGTATTTTTCAAGGAGAAAATAAAATACTAATTTTCCTATATTGTACCACCAAATCATCTTTAGATAATTTCAGTGTACAAGGAATGGTATTAATACAATGATTTAATTTCCCTTATTCCTACTTGACTCCTACATGTGAGGGCTGCTAATGTGTCTTGGCTGGATCCTGAAAAGGATGTCTCTCCATTTCCTCAGGTATATTTTGGTAAGAGCAGGAAAAACATATCTACATATAGAGTTTCAAAGTCTACAGGACTGCTTGTATTCTCATAGTTGAGGGGCTCCTTGTATTTTAAATTTTGAGCTTGATTTGTTTTGTGGTTCATTCTTATTTATGATTTTCCAATACTCTCAGAAGAGGTAAAAATTATAAGTCAGAAAAACAAGCACTAAAATTATGTAAAGCTTCCAAATCATAAAGTACAATTCTATTGTTTTGCAAAGTATGAGCAAAAATAATTTTTTCATTAAGATAAAACATAATAGAAAAACATCCATCTGCATTATTTTATCCAACTGGTCCTTAGTCCACTTATCCACCCACCAGGATGTTTTGTTCAAGTCTATACTTGTACAGCTTCACTTAATGTTTAAAGGTTTTAATCGAAGGTAGACATCTATCACTGTTGCTTGATCAAAACCCNATATTCCATAAATGCTTAATAATAATTATTATTTTTTAATAAAATCTTTTGTTATTTATTTGTTTATATTTATTTTTTAGTTTTATTTTATTTTGTCAATATACAATGTGGTTGACTATTATAGCCAATTACCGAAACCTCCCTCCCTCCTCCCTAAATGCTTAATAATTATAAAAGATAAATTTGCTTAAAATTTCAGCATTTCAAATGTATACACTTGTATAGGATGTTGTATGAAATTACTTTAAATCATGAGTCACCATCGCTATACTGAAGATGTGTAAACTTCAACAGGAAAAATGTTAAGCTTCTTAAACTTCTTAGCAGAGTTAATATTCAAAATTTTAGAAAATATGACAGCTTTGAAATGCAGTTCAAAACAGAAAAGGTGGGATGGCCTATAGACTATTAACAGCATGGAAACAGGCAACTACGATAGTAAAAATAAATGTTGTTCCTACTTGTGGAAAATCACAGGATAAGAATTACGGTATCGATTATGGTTGTTAGCAAAAAACCGGCAAAAGCACCATTATTGAGCACCAAATTAAGTTTTTCTTAGGGTATTATCAAAGAAGCCTGAGATTCATTAAGTAAGAAAAAATAATGACTGCCTGATTATATGTCAAATATATTGTGCTAACTTAAAAATGTTGCTTTGTTCATTTGTTATTTATATTATATAAACAATAGTTTACCAATTGATTAGTCTATTTTAATAAATAAGTAGATTTCTATAAGATGAAAGATTTAACTGTGGACCTATGTGCTTAATTCCTTATGTATTTTGATCTGAAGTAAGGCTAATATAAGTACTCTTTGCCACCGGGTGGCAGTTATTAGCTTTATATGCAGTCTCTGACACAAGAGGTTTTCACTTTGCAAATTTAAAAATAAAAATGTAATAAATGGTATTTAATTATTAATTAAGTTACCAAAATAGGGAATTTCTTTCTTTCTTTTTTAAAAGATGACTGGTAAGGGGATCTCAACCCTTGACTTGGTGTTGTCAGCACCACA
>NW_007728541.1:92469-93658 GCF_000696425.1 Galeopterus variegatus | reverse complement strand
CTTAATGTTTAAAGGTTTTAATCGAAGGTAGACATCTATCACTGTTGCTTGATCAAAACCCATTCCCCTTTCTTTTGAGGAGTTGACCTGATTTATGCCCCTTTCCCCCTGTCACTAGCCTTAGGTATAACTTACTTCTCTACACAGGCATCTTTGATTGTGAGCATTACTACGGACTAACCAAAACAATGTATACCTCTAGCCCACACAAGTTGGTTTATGGATAATCCAGTGACACAGAAATTCATATACTAAACATTTTATTTTTTATGAAGCATAACCATTAAGAGGTCATGATGTATCAATTTCATTTGTGGGAAAGGAGGGAATACTTAGGAGAAATCAAGCATGAAAAATAAAGGCAAAGAAATATTTGAATTAGAAGTCCAAAGGTAACAATACAAAAGCATACAAATTCAACATGTGTAACTGGAATAAACAAGAATGAAAACATAGCAGAACATTGTGAATAAGGCCAGTGTTTCCTCTGCTTATAAAAAAAAATTCAGGCAACATTTCCTTCCAGCATCATTTAATGATATTATGGTAACAGAAAAATTTTCCAGGCACTTTAAATAGTTGACTATTAACCTTGTTTATTACAAATGTTTAGTGTTTATATCTCAAATTTTATACCTTTTTTGTCTTCATAGAAAATTCCAAGTTGGGATGGAAATATCAAGAAATATCGACCTATCACTACCATAAACCAGAAGTTCTCCCCTCAATAAACAAGATTTANAAACTCTACTTGCTTTCTGTTATGGAGCATGTCATTATAAGGTAAACCCTTAAGAAGTAGTTCAGAATCTAATCAGGTTTTATTCCTTACCTTTATAGGTTTTAGCACTCATCAAAAACAGCACTGAGAATATATGTAGGCAGATGAGGTTAGGCTTCTCTAAAAATCTGTTTCCCTACGGAGGTCACTAGATATGCCCAATTTTTTACTACGCTACCTACCTATGGCTCATTGCATTTGAAGGGCAGAGAAAGAGTTGTTTTCTAGCCAATATATAATGTACCTATACCACCAATGAGGTCCCTATTAAGACCCTCATGCTGTTTGCTCCTTCCACTTTATAATGAGGGTTCGGACATAACCTAATCACTAACTGCTATTAGAAGACTCTACCAGAAATCAGAAAAATATATTAATAGAAGACAGACTTTTCAGGTCAAAAATAAC
>NW_007728541.1:89533-90622 GCF_000696425.1 Galeopterus variegatus | reverse complement strand
CATTCAACATGCAGAGGTAAATTCAACATTTTGTAGGAAAGTAATAGCCAAAAGCTTACTTCTCTCTTCCAAAGAAATAACTGAAATTAAAGTTGTTTCACATTTTAATTAAATTAGGACAAAATTCTTAACACTGAAATATATTCAAACTATTATTTTTCACTTTGGAATGGATTTTTCAAATCTAATGAGAATAGAAATATACAAGTGATAAAAGAATTTTTGGAGAGAAATCTTCTAAGTCATAAAAACAGTATTTTGCAGATATATTAAAGAAATCACTATAATGTAATAAGAAGGGAAGAATGATTACTCTCGTTTCTCTTTCCCATCTGCCTCGGTGCCCACCACAAAGTGTTAACAAATTTAAAATAGGAACTGATCAATATGTAATAATGCATCATTATCATTATCTTTAATAACATAACATAAAGAAAATAATAATATAAACTGAAGAAAACATGATAAAAAGTCTACATTGTAGGAAAAGTATTTTTCTATTTTGAAGATGCTTCCTTAGAAACAGACTAGATGATTTTTAGAGAAGTTGAGACTAAAGCTTAAAAGCATGCCTAGAAATCCCTGCCCATTTCTTTTTTTTTCAGGCTAGTCAAGTGAAGCAGTGGGAATGGAGAAGGAACAAAAAAATCTGTAACTGGTTGTGATCAATTACTTGTAAACATGACTACACTAAGACTGACCCCTTTCCATTATTTCTACAGTCTTTATATATTATCTTAAAATTATAATTACATAGCATAAATCTTAAATTTGAAGGTATAAAGATGTAGAAAGAGGAGCTAAGAATAAATCTGAGAAATATAAAAGAATTTAAAACATTCTGTCATTTTCAATCTTCCTATCTGGGCACCAGCCTAAGTTTTAGATTAGTAAGTCCTTAAAAAGCAAAAGAAATACAAAATTAGGAAAAATAATTTCACACTGGGAATGGGAGACAGAGCATACATATCGATCTTATATTATTAGATAATGTTTTCACTAGAGGCTCAACATGATGCTTGATGGATTAGTCCTGATTTTGTAGGAGAAAATAAATAATCATTTATAAAATACTAAATATTCTGTCTT
>NW_007728541.1:85684-87912 GCF_000696425.1 Galeopterus variegatus | reverse complement strand
ACCTCCTCTTATAGCAACATAAAGCTGAGAAGAGGTCGAGTAAGTGATTATAGAAATATGTAGAAACTGTATTCTGTTTCTGATAGATCCAGCAAGGAACACCATTAGGATTTTAATTGCTAAATTGGGACTGGCCCCAAATATCCTAATTTCTCTCTCATTCATTTATTTACTCACAACTTATTTGCACCATTCTTGAAATAATGAATTCTGTAAGTATATACCTGCTGTGATATTTATTCATATTTATTTATTGTGAATTCATCTCTTTCAAGCCTCTGAAGCACTGATACATCCACACTGGAATTTACCATTTCCACACTATTTGTAAATTTATAGACGTGAATCAATATTCTACCCTTGACATCATCTCTCCAATTGAAGAACTCTAGTCTTTTAAAAGTTTTCCTTATAATTCTGAATGCAATACTTAAAAATTGGTGGCTAAATTTCTATCACAAGGCAAGATGACAGTGTTTTAAAAATGTCTTTGAAAGATTAAATATAAAAACATGTACTAAGAATAACAGAGCAATGTAAGACATCCTATCTAAAAGCTTAAAGATTTTTCACGTAAGAAAATCCTTAAGCATATTAGATTTGATGTCTCTTATAATATTAAAATAATAATTAATAATAACCATGGTAAGACAATACCTACTGCTTCACTAACATCGATCCAAAAGGTAATTATTTTCCCACATAAGAAAACTTATGTGTCTATATTTCAAGGCAACAAGAATCTTAAAAATGTTAAACATGCTTTGCCAACTGGCATAGTACTCAATAATGTGTTCTGAAGACAGGAAATCAGTGCAGTAATTGTACTGCAAAATTTCTCAGACTTTTAGCATTCATTAATAGAAGAGAATTAGCATTTTTCACTTTATCCAAGTAAATGACATTTGCTTTAACTTATTTTGATTTTGCAATTTTAATAACAAAACTAGTTCTCTCTATTTGAAGAATCTCCCATACCTTAAGTCCTAGGTTACCCACAGAATTTTGTACAAAATTAAATTAAAAAGGCTTCTAGCATTTTAATTCTTTCAGTCTTACAAGTAAAACAAAATAACTTCTAATGATAAATGAAAAATTTCCTTAGAGATAGTAAATCTTTTGGAGATTTTTTACATTTGATTTTATTGATGTTTTTGCTTAACTTTCTTAGTCTTAAAACAAACTTCCAAAATATTTCCTAGGTACAGTCTGATTTTCTAAGACTTCAACATTTCAGGATTTTAAATCTTTAAAAACACCACCTGAGAATATATGTGTATATTCATACTAGAAAAGCAGGAAAAAGCATCTCAAAAGGATCTAAAACAATGTGAATGGTTAGATGTTAAGGGGAGTAATGAAGCAGAAAATGAAGGAGGGCAAATTTTAACATTAAAAAAAGCATGTTAATGTAGATAAGGCTCTAAGATTTGAAAGGAACCCAAAATAGAAAAGGAAGCATTACATTTAAATCAGATGCCAAGGAGTAAATGTTTGAGTATTTCAGACAAAATGCTACCCACTCCTAGAAAGGTAAGACATTATTCCAATAAAGCATAGTCCCGTGCTTGCTCTCATCATTCCATTAAAATTTTCCCTAGAATTCAAGCCCCATTTAAAAGTTTTAGATAGTTGTTATTCTTGAAATTTCCACCTAGTCTTTTATTTAGGAATTAAGCAATAATGAACTGTAATTTAAATTCAAGTACTGACAAGTTACTTAATTTACTTTATCCCTCAACTACAACATAATTTTTGCATAACCCAAAACTAAAACCCACATTCACTTAATGAATTCTGAAAAGGAAAAAAATTCAGTAAAATTGCTATAATTGAGTCCAGTATTGTAAGAGAGTACATTTCATTAAACTTCATTTAATTTGCTTATACTATAAATAGGAAACATTTCTCATTTATTGATGTAATGTTTTGAGATCTACACTCACATAGGAATATCCTTACTTCACTGGAAGTGGTTTTCCTTGAATCAAGAATGTTTTCAAAATCATGTGACCTATGTAACTATGTATCTATCTATGTATCTGTCTATCTCTTTAACAAAAGCAATATAATTCTTTTGAATAATCCAAAGAGACAAGGTAAACAATTGGGGAAAGAGTGAAAATGACTGAAGAAAGAAAGAAGAATAATAAGCAAAAAATAAAACAAAATAAAATAAAACCTATACTGAGGCAGCTAGGATATCCCTGGAGATATCAAATATAAGG
>NW_007728541.1:75044-85394 GCF_000696425.1 Galeopterus variegatus | reverse complement strand
AAAATAAAATAAAACCTATACTGAGGCAGCTAGGATATCCCTGGAGATATCAAATATAAGGTGACAATTAGCATATAGATAAGCCAAGATACAAGTGTGTAAAATTTAATACATAGCACAGGAAGCACCGAAGAATCCAAAAAAAGACTGGTCAATATAAGACAAGAAAAATCTAGTAGAAGTTAAATTTTGACGAAGAGAGTACTCAGGCAATAATCAGTGGAGACAGTTAAAATAAGCAAATTGCATGCAGAGAATTTTTTTGGCTAGAAAGGCAGCCTATAATTAGGTAGAAATTAAGTTGATAGCCTTTATGCTAAGCTTGAAGTTGAATCTGAAAGGGAGCATAATACCTTGTTAGGATAAGCAATAGGGAACAATGAAAACGTAAGTTCCAAGAATGAAAATAAGACAACTATGTTTGGAGAAGAGTTTATGTACCAGTCGTGTTCAAGATAAAATGGAAGAGTCCTCTCTAGGCAAAGGAGTGCCAATGAAAATTGGTTATTATAATTAAAGCATGAGAAAGTGGCCTGGAATAGAGAAAGTCTACAAAACTATATAGCTGAGGTTCACATACTCAAATGACTATGAGGGTCAAAAAGATAGCGTAAACACGTAAAATAAAGAATGTAAGGAAAACAATAAGCAAACATGATGATAAACACAACTAATCCTGGGTCTCAGTGATTAGGAGCAATAAGGTATGGTAGTAACAACTATGGCTAAGCCAGAACATTTGTATTTTTAGTTAAAATATCTTTGTTTCTAAAATAACTAGCATATCATTTTAACATAATTGAGTAGGCCAAACAAAACCTATCTGTGAGCCTGCGTTAGTTTGTGGATAGACTACAACCTCTAATTTAGATTTTTCATTGAAATTGTCAGGATGTTGATATTAATATGTAAAGAATAAAAATAAAGACAGACATTACAAAGACTCACATAAGGGAAAAAAAGCCATGATTACTCACCACCGGAAAACTTCTACACTTCAAGGGCTGCTTAAATATCTATTCTTAAAATTACTAATATCTATAATTGCTGGGGCTCAATCTTCAGGAAGCCTAATTGAAGTACTGTAATGAAGTACTTAAGTATTTAAGTACTGAAGTACTGAAGTGAAGTATTTAAATCTCAATATTGTTTAAGAGCATGAGATTTACTCCTAAATTAAACACATATAACACACATGCTAAATTATTTATTTTACTACACTAGCTACATTACTATATTTATCTACCATACTCCTATATAAATCTCATAAAGTTATAATCATCTGGCGCTATTACTACTCATAAAAATTTTTCTGTGAAACAAACATGATCTTCAATGTAAAAGAGCAAAGTCTAGTTTCTCATAAGATGGGCAAGTCTTTAGAGGAACCAACTACTTTAAGAACTTTTAGGAAATTGATTCTCTCTTTTGTCTTTTTTTAAACTACAGCTTTGAGATATATTTTATATACTGTAAAATCCATCCATTTCAAGTGTACACTCAATGGCTTTTAGCATATTCAGAGTTGTACAACCATCACCACAATCTAATCTTAGAACATTTTTCAACTTCCCAAAAGGAAGGCTTGTGCCCATTAACACAATCCCCATTTCCACTCCTATCCCAGCCCTAGGTTTCTCCTTTGCTTTTCCAAATTAGCTAACTGAAAGCACATATTTCTTTGGCATAGAATAAAAATAAAAGTTAAATTTTGATATATTAATCTAAAAAATGCTTTTAAAAGCAACCACTTATGAAATTTCATTTTTAAATTACAGAATTTCCCCTTCAGATGCATTTAAAGCAGAGACTGTGAAAAATCAACTTCTTTAGCCTATTTATATACATACATCAAATGATAAATATATTTAGTTTATAATTTAGCTTCAAAATTCAAGTTTCCTCAACCAACCCATTAAAGTGAACTAATGTACTACATAAGCCACATATAGAAAATTAGTCCATCGTTTTATTTTTTCAAAATGAATAGGCAAGGAAATACAAATTGGTAAAAAGAGACTACCATTATTTCACAGAACCTAAGATGTACTTTTTTTTCACTTTTTATCATCTCTGAAATTGGGATGCATCTTACAACAGATAGCATGCCATAATTTAGGATTCTTTTTCTTTCTTAAAGGCACACTATTTTTGCAACCAATTACATTTTAGATTTGCAATATGGTATCCTGAATTTTAAAATTGTTGTAATTGTAATGTGAAGATTGAGTGAGGTTGTTACTTTTCTTAACAGAAAATAAAAACAAATAATGCTAATATTTATATTCATGGTGCTTTCCACATTTTTAAAAAATAATAGTTTAAATTATTAGACAGCTTTGATTCCTACTTTATATCTCACTCCCTTTAAAACAGTGGGTGATGAAATAAATTGAATGGACCATAAAGAACATTTTTTTCTTTTTTATTATTTTATTATTTTTTTCTTTATTGTTCTAAAATATAAAATTATGTTTGATATTGCTTGTCTTCTATTTTAGTTTTATTTAGGAATTTTTTTCTTTATTGTTCTAAAATATAAAATTATGTTTGATATTGCTTGTCTTCTATTTTAACTTTTTGTGATTAGTAAAGGCAATACTGATTTGTAAAACTTTTAACTATATATTTAAGTATATATTGGAACATGATGTAAAATGTTTTTCTTACTGAAATTATAATCACATAAAGTTTGAAAACATTAATTTAGAAAACATTTAAAAGACTATTAAAAAACTACATATTATGCAGCCTTAAGAATGAGAAAGTTCTTTAAATACCAACATAAAAAACAAAACAACATTAAGTGGGAAAAAAACAAAGTAGAGAATAGTACAGAAGATGGAACCATCTGTTTAATCATGGAAAAAATTATATATTTGAATTTGTTATATATGCACAAAATACCTTTGAAAGAATACAATACAATACAGTTCCACAATAATAGTTGGAGACTTCAATACCTTACTTTTATAATGGGGACAGAACATTTAGACAGAAGTCAGTAAGGAAATAGAGGACTTACACAATAAAATAAGTAGATCTAACAGACACACAGAACACTCCATCTAACAACAACAGAATATATATTCTTCTTACGTGCACAGGGAGCATTCTCCAGGATACATCACATATTAGGCCACATACAATTCTTAGTGAATTTAAAAAGATCAAAATCATAGAAAGTATTATCTCTAACCCCAACAGAATGAAATTAAAAACGATTAACAGAAAGAAAAATGAAAAATTCACAAATATGTCTACTAAACAACACACTCTTAAACAATCAATAGGTCAAAGGAAAAATCACTAAGGAAATTAGAAAATAAGATGAATGAAAATGAAAACACAACATACCAAAACTAGTGAGATAGAGCAAAAACAGTACTTACAGGGAAATTTATAGCTGTAAACACCCACATTAAAAAAGAAGATCTCAAGTCAACAAACTTACTTTGCATCTTACAAAACCAGAGAAAGATCAAAATAAACCCAAGGCCAGCAGAAGGAAGAAAATTATAAAGGTTTCAGCAGAGAAAAATGAAATATAGACTAGGAAAACAGAGAGAGAATCAACAAAATCAAAATTGGTTCTTGAAAAGATCAACAAAATTGACAAAACTTTAGCTAGACTGGCTAAAAAGAGAGAGAGGAGATGCAAATAACTAGAATCAGAAATGAAAGCAGGGATGTTAAAACCAACCTTATGGAAGTTAAAAGAATTATAAGTGAATACTATGAATAACTATTCATCAACAAATTAGATAATCAAGATTAAATGAACCAATTCCTAGAATCACACAAATTACCAAAACCCACTACAGTAAAAAAAATCTCAACACACCTATAACAAGAAAAGAGAATGAATCGGTAATCAAAGACTTCCCAACAAAGAAAAGTCCAGGACCAGATGGCTTTACTGGTGAATTACAATAAAACATTTAAGGAAGAATTAACACCAATCCTACTCAAATTGATTCATAAAATGGAAGAGGAGGGAACAGTTCCTACATATTCTATGAAGCCAGCCTGAGCCTGATACCCAAACCAGACAAAGATACCAAAAGAAAACTATAGACCATTATCTCTTATGAATACAGACACAAAAATGATCAACAAAATATACCAAATCCAAAAGCATGTTAAAAGGATTACAAACCATAAGTAAATAAAATGTATCCCAGGAATGCAAAAGTGGTTCAACATAAAATCAATCAATGTAATATACCACATTAATAGAAAAAAGGAAAAAAAAAATTACATTATCATCTCAACAGACACAGAAAAAGCAAGTGATGAAATTCAGTGCCCTTTCATAATAAAAACACTCCGTGAATACCACATTAATAGAAAAAAGGAAAAAAAAAATTACATTATCATCTCAGACACAGAAAAAGCAAGTGATGAAATTCAGTGCCCTTTCATAATAAAAACACTCCGTGAAACTAGGAATGGAAGGAAACTTCTTTAAGAGAACAAAGGACATTTATAAAAATCTTACAGCTAATATCATACTCAGTGGTGAAATACTGAAAGCTTTCTCCCGAAGGTCCCAAAACACTGTTATTCAACATTGTACTGGAAGTCCAGAGCAGTTAAACAAGAGAGAAAAAAAGCTATCCAAACGGAAAAGGAAGAAGCAAAACTACCTTTATTTGCAGATGACATGTTTCCAAATATAGAAAATCCCATAGAACCCATAAAAAACTACTAGGGCTAATAAACAAATTCAGCAAGGTTGCAAGGTATAAGATCAACACACAAATATCAGTTGTGTTTCTATACATCAGCGATGAATAACTAGAAAAGAAAATTTTTTAAAAAATTCCATATACAATACCATCCCAAATAACAAAATACCTAGGAATAAATTTAACCAAGGAAGTGAAAAACTGTACACTAAAAACTACAAAACACTGCTGAAAGAAATTAAAGACCTAAATAAATGGAAAGACATCCCATGTCCATGAATTGGAAGACTTAACATTGTTATGTTACAATATTCCCAAAATGATCTATAGATTCTATGTAATCTCTATCAAAATTCTAATGACCTGTTTTACAGAAATGGAAAGCTGAACATCAAATTCGTACAGAACTGCAAAGGTCCCTGAATAGCCAAATAATACTGAAAAAGAAATCAAAGTTGGAGAATGTGTAGTTCACAATTTCAAAGCCTGCTGCAAGCTACAGTAATCAAAACAATGTGATACTGGCATAAGGACAGATTTACAGATCAATGGAATAGAACTGAGAGTCCAGAAATAAACCCAGACAATCTACTGCCAAATGATTTTTGACAAAAGTGGCAAGACCACATTCAATAGGGAAAAATTTTCTCTTGAACAAATGTTGCTGGAACAATTTTACAGTCACATGAAAAGAACAAAGTTGGACAATACTTCACTCCATATACAAAAATTAACTCAAAATGGATCAATGGCCTAAATATAAGAACTAAAACTATAATACTATTAAAAGAAAACATAGGGATAAATATTCCTGACCTTGGATTTGGCAATGGATTGTTAAATTGGACGCTAAAAGCACAGCAACAAAAGAAAAAATAGATAAGTCAGATTTCAGAAAAATAAAAACATTTGCCATCAAAGGATATTAAGAATGTAAAAAGACAACCTATAGGATAGGAGAAGATATTTGCAAATCATATATATGATAAGGGTTTAATATCCAGAATATACAAGTATAAAGAATTCTTACAACTCAAAAACATGAAGACAATCTAGTTAAAAACTGGTCAAAGGACATGAAAGAATACACCGGAAACTAGTAAAACTGGCTATGGTACATATATGGGACAGTGGCTCAAGGACAGGAAAACTAGAAGAATTTTCACTGTATATCTTTTTATATTTAAAAAGTGCTAAACAATGTGAGCATATTACTGTTTTTTCTTTTTCTTTCCTTTTTTGTCTTTTTTCGTGACCGGTAATGGGATCGCAACCCTCAGTGTCGCGCCCGCGTTATTCAACATTGTACTGGAAGTCCAGAGCAGTTAAACAAGAGAGAAAAAAAGCTATCCAAACTGAAAAGGAAGAAGCAAAACTACCTTTATTTGCAGATGACATGTTTCCAAATATAGAAAATCCCATAGAACCCATAAAAAAACTACTAGGGCTAATAAACAAATTCAGCAAGGTTGCAAGGTATAAGATCAACACACAAATATCAGTTGTGTTTCTATACATCAGCGATGAATAACTAGAAAAGAAAATTTTTTAAAAAATTCCATATACAATACCATCCCAAATAACAAAATACCTAGGAATAAATTTAACCAAGGAAGTGAAAAACTGTACACTAAAAACTACAAAACACTGCTGAAAGAAATTAAAGACCTAAATAAATGGAAAGACATCCCATGTCCATGAATTGGAAGACTTAACATTGTTATGTTACAATATTCCCAAAATGATCTATAGATTCTATGTAATCTCTATCAAAATTCTAATGACCTGTTTTACAGAAATGGAAAGCTGAACATCAAATTCGTACAGAACTGCAAAGGTCCCTGAATAGCCAAATAATACTGAAAAAGAAATCAAAGTTGGAGAATGTGTAGTTCACAATTTCAAAGCCTGCTGCAAGCTACAGTAATCAAAACAATGTGATACTGGCATAAGGACAGATTTACAGATCAATGGAATAGAACTGAGAGTCCAGAAATAAACCCAGACAATCTACTGCCAAATGATTTTTGACAAAAGTGGCAAGACCACATTCAATAGGGAAAAATTTTCTCTTGAACAAATGTTGCTGGAACAATTTTACAGTCACATGAAAAGAACAAAGTTGGACAATACTTCACTCCATATACAAAAATTAACTCAAAATGGATCAATGGCCTAAATATAAGAACTAAAACTATAATACTATTAAAAGAAAACATAGGGATAAATATTCCTGACCTTGGATTTGGCAATGGATTGTTAAATTGGACGCTAAAAGCACAGCAACAAAAGAAAAAATAGATAAGTCAGATTTCAGAAAAATAAAAACATTTGCCATCAAAGGATATTAAGAATGTAAAAAGACAACCTATAGGATAGGAGAAGATATTTGCAAATCATATATATGATAAGGGTTTAATATCCAGAATATACAAGTATAAAGAATTCTTACAACTCAAAAACATGAAGACAATCTAGTTAAAAACTGGTCAAAGGACATGAAAGAATACACCGGAAACTAGTAAAACTGGCTATGGTACATATATGGGACAGTGGCTCAAGGACAGGAAAACTAGAAGAATTTTCACTGTATATCTTTTTATATTTAAAAAGTGCTAAACAATGTGAGCATATTACTGTTTTTTCTTTTTCTTTCCTTTTTTGTCTTTTTTCGTGACCGGTAATGGGATCGCAACCCTCAGTGTCGCGCCCGCACCGCGCTCAACCAGTGAGCGGACCGGTCTCTATATGGGATCCGAACCCTCGGCGGGAGCGCCGCCACACTCCCAAGTGCCGCACTCTACTGAGTGCGCCACCAGGCCAGCCCTTAATCCCTTTATTTATTTCATCAGTTAGGATATTATGATCAATCAGTTTACTGAAGGACATGTTAATTGTAGTGATATAGCAATAAAAAGGCTTATTATGCTGACAAGAGAATATACATATAACTTGAGAAATAAGAAAAAGTCAAAATATTAATCCTTCAATCACAGGAACTTTAAAAAAAAATAGAGTTAAGAAACAGGGGTAAAACATTAAAAAGTAATTCAATATTAAGGGATGTAATGAAACAAAGTTTTGTCCTTTTATGCAGAGGGGATTGGTTTTAAATCAAACTAACATATATTTCATAATTTTCTAATTAAATTTTGAGGGAATAGAACTTTGTTTTATTATCAATGGCAAATTTTTGATAAAATAGGACAAGGTACAAATAATTAAAAAGATAATGATTAGTTCTTCATGAAATTATAAGTACTTACATATTTTAATAAAAAAAAAATTAAAATCAGCCAGAAAAGTAAACATCATACCACAAATTAGATATATGTGTGCATGTGTGTATATATAGATATATAAGTAAATATATCTATACATATAATGTATCTGATCTGATGATGCAAATTTATAAATGCTTCATGCAGTACAATCAATTAGATTTTGGTGGTACAGTTTTTTAATGATAATACGGAAAATTAAAGTAAAAAAGCTAAAACTGCCTCTCATAATAATTAGGTTTCTGTGATATTTTAAAGATTATATTAAGGAAATATACAAAAAGGGATGCAAACATTAATGCATTACATGGACTATGTTACAAGCTGAAAAAGGACAAGAAGCTCAAACACCATTCTGCCAGGCAGAACTGCAAAACATCTTGAAATTGAACACTGATCCTTCAAGACATAGAAAACTTTCCACACTTAATATCTTATGACTATTTTAAATAATTAGGTAAAAATAAAACCATCAGCAAGAAAACATAGTCTTTATCAAAATATCTATAGGAACAAAAATTTCCTAAGCTCTGCATGTTTTCTTGAGGATCAGTACAAATTTCTTGTGCTAAATGAGTAATTAAGGATAAGCTTTAAATGGGTTTTGCCAATGCATTATGTACCTATCATACTGTAGGTCCCATGAATTATGAGTAAAATCAGTAAATATTAAGAAGATAATTGTAGAAACTATGATATATTCCAAAATATTCTTCATCTATGTTTTATGAAAAATTTTGTGAACTAGAAATTTATCTCATGAACTGAATAATTCAAGTAAATTATCTTACTTGCAAATAAATCATCTACTGTAATTTAAATGAGATCACAGATAACTTTTCATTAATCTTTTATTGGCTAAATGTAACTATACTTAATAAAGATAACTTCCTATAGCATTTATGGCTCATAACACAGGTTATGTGGGTAAACTATATTTGTAACTATATTTTGGGTATTTACAGCATCTGTCAACAACAGGTTAATTAAAAGAAAAACAAAAAAGTTACTTTTAGAAAGTTATTGCAGTCAATATTATGACTATCCTATCATTATAAGGTAAGTGTACTTTATTGCCAAACAAACATAATAAAACTACCATTTATAATAGGCAACTACAAGTACATTTAAGAAAAGAGTTACATTATTAGTCCCTGTTAATTTTCAAAACAAAGAGTGTCCATTTCTCTAGATATATCAAACATATTATACCAAGAACAGACATAAAATAAATTAGCTGACTTGTAACATAAAAAACGAACAGTGTTTATGGCACATAAATGGACCTACAGTAATAGTTAGTGCTGCAGAAGCTAATAATGCTTTTAGCAGAATTTAAAAAACATGAATATCATGCAGTTTTACTGAACTCACCTGACAGAGATGTAAAACCATTCTCTAGGAGCAGAGATGCATGCACAAAAGTAAGAATATGATTGCAAGAAACAGACTTTCACAAAATAAAAATATAACACTAAACTTCAAAATGACAAAAAAATGGACAACATGATGAGATTATTGGGATGAAAATACTTTCATGTGTCTTACCTCTCTCTTTGCCAACAGCACATTAGGAACAATGTGTGGCAGGCAGCGTCCCAGCATTAACATAACACTTTTTTCACTGTCTGCAATCCGAGAAACCTAGAAAACCAAAGAATGAATAAACTATGACAGTGGAGAACTGGCACGTAAAATTTTATACTTTACACCCCGCCACTTCTGCTCTAAACACACATTCTAACATTTTAAATTACGATAATAATAACAATAACAGCAGCAACAGTGTCCCCAAATAGCATCAACATTTTTTGCAGGCCAGAAATGGATTTAAAGTACCAGTAAAAAACAAAAGTGAAGCCAGGGAGGCCTAATAGGTTTAGTTCTGGGAACTAGTAGGGATAGCACAGTATTAGGGCAGCTTCAATGTCTGTTTGTGTCCTCGAAAAGATGCCCACAAAACTGCAGTCACTGCCTAAGATGATAGTGTGTACAATGAAGGTGCACACAGGATGGCCCTAGGAAGCTGACCCAGTCTTAAAATGAGGACTGCCAGACTGCATCTAAACCATCCTCTAGCTCTTTAATATTCTCAGTGATACTGTCCGATAGAAGCCCATGAGAAGACAAAAGGAATCAACCACAAAACAGAAACAGAGGAGTGAATACAAAAGTAGGAAAAAAACCAATAATAAAATAACCTTTCAAAATGAATTTGCAACAGCAATGACAAATAGTTGAGAAAAACCAATCTTCAATCAGCTATTGAAGACAACCATTTTTAATGAAATGAAAATAATGGATTAATCTAAAAATAACTGAATTTGTATATCACTTTGGGTAGTATGGCCATTTTCACTATGTTGATTCTTCCAATC
>NW_007728541.1:70013-72164 GCF_000696425.1 Galeopterus variegatus | reverse complement strand
AAGAAAAAAAAATCAACAATAACTGTTGAACTTAAAATAGCTTGATGTTATCTGAACGACTGACCCTTAACTGCTAGTGGATTAAATCTGAAGTAGTCAATGACTATTGAAAGTATTTGCAAAATCCAAAACAAGGACTTTCCCCACACCAATTCTCTATGATTCCAGAAAGGTAAACAAAGGTAAAGTGGATACAAAGATTGACTTGGTACGTTGCTGAGAGGAATTAAAGTTTTGCAGATGTATGTAATGATAATGATAAACCTTTATTTAAGAAACCCACATAAAAGAATTACAGTTTAAAGATGAATGAAGGACAGTAACACTCACGGCGTATTTTAAAGAAAGTCTCCCCCCCCCTCCCCAATTCAAGTATTAGCCTATTAATGAAGGGCGCTAAAACATATGTCTAAAACAACACTGGTCTCTATATAGCAGTACTCATAAAATTATGACTATGAGTTGTACTTTATGTTCTCAAAATTACATAATAAAACTTTAGTATATACCACAACGCGGCACTCAGTAATTTCTATAATTGGAAGGTGTGCCAAAGCCCTTTTGTTCTTTTATACTCCTATTCTCTCAATAGAGGCCATAATCCATCTACCTGTCCAAGCCAGAAACCTCTAATCAGTCTTGTTCCTTCCCTTTCTTTTAACCCCAAATCTAATGAATCTTTTAACTTCTACTTATCTTGCAAATCTAGAGGACCCTTTCCAAAATTTAGATATCATTAAGTCCCAAGTCTCAAAAAAATGAGTTAACACAGGCTTATATGGCTTAGTCTTTGCTTAATTCTCCAACTTCATCTCCTGTCATCCATTCCCTTCCATTCTTTCCTTACACTTTACTAAATCTTTTCTAGTTCCCCCAAATCACCCGAAAGATGTTCTCTTTGCACACGGTGTTCTCCCTTAGTGGAAACACCTTTCCTCTCACCTCTACTCCTGGTTAACTCCTACTTAGTCTTCAGGCCTCAGATTAGATGATACTTCTTCCACGAAAACTTTCCTGCTCTGATGACTAGGTTGGGTGCCTTGATTATGTATTCTGAAAGCAAGGTGAACCTCTCGTATACTACTACTTTTCATACCTTAGTGTAATTGCTTGATTTTTTCTCTCATACTATAAGACTGAAGGAACTCCATATGTCTTGCTTACCATTATATGGTAAGAGCTAAAAAATTAGCTGAACAAATTTAACATTCATCTATCTCAATAGGGTGGCTTTATAGTATCAAAGGAGATGTAAGGAAGTACTCCTAAATGCTAAATAACCACTACAAATGCAATCATTAATTACTGAGTATTATAATGTAGGTTTTTATGACTATATCTATCCATATTAGAATAAGTACACTTTGAGGACTAGGCCATGTCTATTTCAATTCTACAACCTCCATAATACCTAGAGAAAAAAATATACCTAGTAGGTAGACAAAAGGTTGTGGTTCAGAACTGGAAATTTTTTCTAAATAAATAAATAAAATTGCAGTACTTCTAAGTAATAACGAGAACCTGTAAGGCTAAAGCAAATCAGTTATGCTTTTCTATTATATCCTAATATTGGATATAATATCCCTCTATTTAATAGGAGGAGAAAGCATGACCCTGTGGCTAAAAATGCACCATAGGATATGTGTAAGGATTAAATGAGTTAGTAGACATAAAGCATTGAGAGTTGTGCCTGACATATAAAAAGAACTCAGTAAATATTGTTTTTATAACCTACAAGTTTTTAAAATTATATTTTTGTCTCCTCCACTAGAAAACATTATTACAAAGAACAGGGAACACACTTTATTCATCTCAGAGTTTAACTGCTACAACCCAACAAAAATTAAGTAAATAAATTAAGAGAATATTGAGGAAAAAATATTAATAATGGAAGCCAACACAGGAAAAAGGACTCGGAACAAAAACTATTCCTCTCTATAACATTGGCAACTCTGCAGCACCAAGACTTTCTTCTGTGTCTGATAACAATGGAAGAACAGAAAAAAGGTAAAAAGCATAGGGTAAAAGGGTTTATAGTACATAGTAACATACATATTATTTATGGGTTTAAGTATGTAAAATAGAACATAGCCCATTTATGGTTTATTCCTCTTGGATGTAATTTAACTTAGTAATTAATTAGTTTATGAT
>NW_007728541.1:68913-69725 GCF_000696425.1 Galeopterus variegatus | reverse complement strand
ATGTTTTTTGTGATACGTACTTTGCTATGTGCCAAGGTCATACCAAATGTAAAAATTCATTCATATGATCTGAAAAAACAGTTCAAATAAGAATTGAAGCTCCTCCAGTTTGACAATGTACTAAATAGCTGAAAGATGTAATTCAAAATATAGGATGCATACTAACCTATTGGGTTTATCAAAATGAACAATATTTTTACTTGATGGTGAAGAAGATGGCATTCCTTCTATTTTTCTTCTGGGGAAAGAATTTGGGGAATTCTCTTTAGGAACAGTAGAATCAACTTCATCTGACACTGAAAGATGGATATCCTTGTTTTTTCCTGTGTCTGAGCTATTTAGAACTGAACTCTGTATACTGTCTTCAGAGTCTTTTTGGGAAGACTGATCCAGAGAAGGCTGAACAGAGTCACAAACTGCTGGGATTGCAAAGTGTTCATTTTTGAGGAAGTCCATTTCACTGTAAAAAGAAAATTACCAGAGAACTGTATTTTTGAAAACTTTGGTCAAGAGTGTAAACCTCATGAAGTGTCTAGTGCTTTAAAAGTGTAATATATTAATAACAGTTTGGCGAGTTATAAACCATAATTTACTGCTCAACGTTCACTGATAATTCATATTCCTAAAAGTGTAGTTATAAACTCAACAATAAAGTACAAAAATGGCCTTATAAACCCTGCTTTTGAATAGCACTTTATTTTCTTCATTTGCAAAATGGGGATAATTCCATTTAACCCACAGGACTATTATAAGAATTAAATGAAATGATAAATGGGAAATATGTGATACTAATGTGAAGAACTTATTTTACT
>NW_007728541.1:66673-68455 GCF_000696425.1 Galeopterus variegatus | reverse complement strand
AGAATTAAATGAAATGATAAATGGGAAATATGTGATACTAATGTGAAGAACTTATTTTACTGATACTGATACAACTTGGGGGAAAATCAAAATATCTTATTTCTTAGTTCCAAGACAGAATCACTACATTGTAAGATCACTTTATTGATTTAACAAACTTTTTTTGGGAAAAAGACATGTTACTATGTTTAAATACATAACACACTTATAAGACTTTCTTTCAGAAGTATTAAAAGGAAAAATAAATTATGCCTTCAACTTAAATGTTGTTTCATATAACTTGCCTATGTCTTTAAAAACCTCAAGAAAATTTTTAGAACTGATGATCAAGTACTAACCTTTCAAGTCTCCTGATTTGCTCCATCAATGACCATTTCTCACTATTTAATAAACTAATTTTATCTTCTAATTTCTGTACTAGCAAGGAGTTCTAAAATTGAAAGAGGAGAAAAACGACATTCAAGCTCTCACAGTATGCTTTGACATAGTTTAAATACTTTTTGTGGACTTAAATCTTTAATGGCTATACCGCACCTCTACAGGCTGACAAGTTTCAAGGGTTGGGGGAAGGGTGTCTAAAATTGGTGTAAGAGCCTCTAATTCATCCTCTTCTACTCCACTGGCCACATCCACAAGATCTTTCCCAGTCACTTGATGATTTCCAAAATCTCGGTAGAGTTGTAATAAGTCTGGAGGTTTTGGAATGTTTAATCCTACATCATCCCATAATTCGAAATCCTAAAAGACAGAAAAAAAAATTTAAAAATTAACATCTCTCAATTTTATTTTGCATTTTTGAAATTCATATTATTATTGCTAATACCTTGAAAACCCAACATAATCATAATTTTGTTGTAATATCCAAGTGTATGTAAACATTGTTCTTAAACTTATTTTACATCTTTCACTGTCCAATATTATTCTTCGAAGTTACTTGACATTCTAGATAAACAGAGTTAACTATGTTAGATGTCAAGATGTTACACACAGTCTTTTTATTAAATCTCTCAAAAAATGTAAACTCAACTTTAAGGCTTGTGTTAACTTTCAAGCTTTTAAAACACAGATATTTTCATGAAGTCATAAAAAATGTCTAGATTAAGAAAGTCTTAGTTCGGGCCGGCCCGTGGCTCACTTGGGAGAGTGCAGTGCTAACACCAAGGCCATGGGTTCGGATCCGATATAGGGATGGCTGGTTGGCTCACTGGCTGAGCGTGGTGCTGACAACACCAAGCCAAGGGTTGAGATCCCCTTACCGGTCTTTTTTTTTTAAAAAAGAAAGTCTTAGTTCATAAATTGCACCTATCATTTATAGGTCATAAGTAAACTCATCAATGGCATTAATTTTGTTCTTCCTTCCTTTATTATTCCAACCTATATATAAAGTAATCTCTAATTTGTATCTTATAACTTATGTGGGTAAGCAAGCAATTTAATCTACTTGTCTTCTTGCTGTAGTTGTTTGAATCTAACTTGTATTATTAAAATGCTTCTGGCAATTTTCAGAATACAAATAGTTGCCCTTTGATTTGATGTGTATTAAAACATTATCTTTAATTCAATCTAATATCATTTTATTAAAAGTACAAAAAGGAATAGTATCTCAAGCATTCTATGAGCAAAGATTTTTAGAAGAGCTTTATGAAGTTCCAGAGTATTCAATTGCATGCAAACACACTGTCTTACCATTCTATCTTACTCCAATATATGAGAACTTAGTACTAATTTGTATCTTATAACTTATTTATTTATAATTTATTTATAAGATCCTCTTCGAGAAAC
>NW_007728541.1:64731-65527 GCF_000696425.1 Galeopterus variegatus | reverse complement strand
GGAATTTACTTTGCATTTTGTCAGAAATCAACAGATCATCTATGTGTAAGTATATCTCTTGACTCTCTATTTTGTTCCATTGATTTATTTGCCTATCTTTATACCAAAACACTGTCTTGACTACAGTAACTTTTAAAACTTGAAGTCAAATGGTTTAAAACCCCCAACTCTCTTCTATAAAAATGCCAATGAGATTTGGATTTGTATTATACAGAAAATATAAATCAAAATCAACACCTTGACAATACTGAGACTTCTGATCCACGAGCACAATATGTCTCTTCATTTATTTAAGTCTTCTTTAATTTCTCTCGGCATGTTTAATAGTTTTCAGTTTACAAGCCTAAGTTATTTCCTATTTTTCAATATTATTGTAATGGTATTTTCAAAATTTCAATATATAATTGCTGCTAGCACACAGAAATACAACTGAATTTTGTGTACTGATGTCTTACATCCTACAACTTTGCTAAAATCACTTAGTTTTTGTATCTTTTGTGGACAGTCTTTTCTATATACATAATCATGTCATTAGTGAATAAAGACAGTTGTTAATTCCAGTACTGATATATTATTATTATTAGCTCTATTTTACACTAAGATTCCCTCTCTGTGTTGTACAGTTCTATGGGTTTTGCCAAATGAATAATATCATGTATTCACCATTACGGTATCATACAGAATAGTTTCACTGCCCTAAAAATCCTCTGTGCTCCACCTATTCATCCCTCTCTCCCTTTTTCTCAGTCTCCTTCCCTCCCTCCCCTGAAACCCTAGGAACCACTGATGTTTTTTT
>NW_007728541.1:60656-61976 GCF_000696425.1 Galeopterus variegatus | reverse complement strand
ATTTTTTGATTTCCTGCTTGATTTCTGGCCTCTCAACGTTTCTTACATATTCAAAATTTTTCCTATTCATTATTTAGCTGATCATTTAAAAAAACATGATTAGACTAAACCATAACAATAGTATAACACAGTATAATAGTTGTGTTAACTAAATACTAGTTTAATATCTTTTACTTACTACATGTTCAGTAAAGCTACCATTTAATAAAAAATAACTAGTTATTTATTACATTTAATTTTTGCCAAGTACATTACAATAACTGAGGGAATAACTGAACTGCTATATCCCTTAGAGAACTTCTATTTTTGCTAAAAGATACACGGGAGATTTTTATGGACTGACAGAATGACCTAGATTTAAAATGATGGAGTCCTGATTTCTATATAATAAACTCTTTGGCATTTACTTTTCTAAGGTACAAGATTCAAACTGATTTATTAGCACCAAGATGTCAAACTATTCCAGAGTTTAGAAATGATACTAAAATATGCTATCATTTGTTTGCTTATAAGATTTTACCAAGAAAATAATAATGAAGTTCTAAAATTGGCCCCTATTCAGAAAGATATAGCTTATATTCTCATTCAAAATATTCTCTTAATTACTGTGTTATCTACTTACCTAATATCTTAATTATTATCGTGTTATAAAGGAGGTTTTTGGATAAACTGGATTTATAAGTTTACATTATTCTGTACTACCAAGTAAATGTTTTTAAAGTTAAAAAAATAGCATACTTTAGGAATACATGCAATTATGAGTGAATATATAGTTACTGGGGAGTTGTAAAAAACTACCTGAAAAATCTTTCCACAGAAAGCTACAGGGAACAAAAAAAACCTGTAAACCAATAGAATACTAGACTGGGTAGGCAAAGAATTGTTGTTTTTGGTAACCAGGCTTGCAGAATTTTAATATATGTACATCTTTTAAAAAGTAAATAAACTAGATACAAGAGAAGGTAAATTATAAGTTAAAAAGGAAATAAATCATTGTTTAAAAAAACCAAACTAACTTTACCTGATCATCATTTTCATCCGAAAAGGTTATTGATGTAAGCTTGTAGTTATTCTTCAATAAAAATTCATTGACTAAGAAGTTTAGAGCTCTCTTTTCAAGAGGTTTTATTGGCTCCTGGAAACAAAAGATGGAAAACCATGAGTTTTCTTCCTTCAATACTTGTGCTACCATAGAAGATACTTTTATTTATTTATTTATTTATTTTTTCTGGGCAAGTATGTTCTACTAGATTTTTAATTTTTCTTGCTCAAATAGGTGGACTTTTATTTCGTTAGTCTACCACTTCTTTTCCCCCATCA
>NW_007728541.1:58757-59721 GCF_000696425.1 Galeopterus variegatus | reverse complement strand
TTTTTCTTGCTCAAATAGGTGGACTTTTATTTCGTTAGTCTACCACTTCTTTTCCCCCATCACCCTCCTCCCCTCCTAGCCTCTGGTTCATAGAAAACTCTTTTAGATCTGTGATTTACCCACCTGAATTTCAGGACTTGATTTGTAATTTTTTCGTTCCTGTAAAGGAACTTCATGTTCTGGTGAAATAAAATACAAATATTTTACTATTTTGCATTTAAAAATATCTCAGCTACTTCTACATTGTCAAAGTAGGAAAAGTCTCAAAAAAGTTTTATGTACACCACCTGCAGCCTTTGTCAGGTTGGCTCGGAGGGCCTGAATGGTCTCCTTGGCTTTCCGTAGTTCAAACTCCAGGACTGGACAGGGATTTGGAATAAACACATACAGGCATCCAACCAAGAAAAGGAAACAAAAATAAAAAAATAAAAAGCAAGGATGGGTATGAAAAAAAAACACAATTTGTATTGAAAACAAAGCATGCAATCTTTATGAAATTTGTGAACGCATGCAGCAGAGTTGATTTGCAAGCAAACTGGTGAATGTTTTCCATAGTTTTAGTAGAATTCAGGGGACTATAATCAAATGTTCTAGCTGTCTGACAAGGAATAGCTCTATTTAAAAATAAAATCTATGGCATACTCTCATCTAGGTAAATAAAAATATTAGTAATATGGGCACTGCTGCTTCATTCAGTCTTGATAAGAAAATGTAATGAGATGTTTTCAGGTGACATAATTTTAGGGGAAAAGGTAAAAATTAGATGAAGCCCAAGCAAGTATCATTAAAAAAGAAAAATCCTTAAGATTTTTTAAAAAGTGATTTTTAAATGCATTGACTAATGTTATAGATTAATATTATAGAAACATTAGTAAACTGATCCCTTCATCAAGATGTTGAAAGAATATGGTTTAAACATTTAATAAATGTTGAGATGCCTATAAATTTTTCCACAAATATGTTT
>NW_007728541.1:54561-58393 GCF_000696425.1 Galeopterus variegatus | reverse complement strand
AATATGGTTTAAACATTTAATAAATGTTGAGATGCCTATAAATTTTTCCACAAATATGTTTCCTAAAAACAAGCATAGATATATTGAACACACATCTAAAGAAAAGTTCCAAAAGTTTTATTTTGAATATGGTTTAAACATTTAATAAATGTTGAGATGCCTATAAATTTTTCCACAAATATGTTTTCTAAAAACAAGCATAGATATATTGAACACACATCTAAAGAAAAGTTCCAAAAGTTTTATTTCAGTTTTCATTTAAAGCCAAATGGTAGAAATAGTCTCCCTTTTAATTTCGAATTGAGATAGTTCTAATGCAAATGATTGTGTACATTTCTAAAAGTATAGTTATCTAAGGACTAGTAAAATTAAGTAGAATTTCAAAGTTTCTGATAACTCTTCAAATAGATTTGTTCATGCTAAGAGGTATTAATGAAATTTGAAGATTTTTCCTACTACCACATAGTCTGACGATAAGATAAACATGAATACCGAAGAAACATTTTATTAAGCCCTTTAAAGTATTTCATCATGAGCAAGATGTCTCTTAACTGGAAATTTTTCTTAAAATGTACAAATATTACACTGAAGAAAAAGCAAGCCTAGGATTGGGGGAAAAAGACATTTCTGTGAACTAAAGCTCTGGGAAAATTAAATGATCTTTGTCAAAAATGGACATTAAAAAATTATAGTAGTTCTACATAAAAACTAGGAAATTTACGGTTTCATGCTAAAGATGCAATTTTCTCTTGAATGACAAACAGAAAAAACATGTCAAATGAGATGTTATCAGAGACAACAAAGCTATAAAAATATATGGAAAAATTATAATTCACTCAGTTTGCATATTTTCAATAACAACTTAAAACTGAAATACATCTAGTACATGAAGGCCAATTATTTTGATGCACAGAATTTAACTGCAGCAACATGGAAGCACAACTAAAAATCAGATGACATTGCATGTTACTATATGTTTTTTTGGTAGTCAGCAATGCTGATCTGCAAACATTTCTGTGCAACAAAGTTAAAACATTTTCCTTAAAACTTACACTTCTGGAAACTCTTAGAGATTGTGTTTTAAGTAAGATTGTACACATTCAGTGTGTAAGTACAGAATAGGTTTATATAGCATGTTGGCTTACTTTTTTTTTTTAATTTCAAAATTCTAGATGATTGATTTTGATTTAAAAATACTTAACTATATCTTAAGTAAAATGAGTATACTATTATGTCTTGGTATCACTTAAAATTTACTAAGACATATTATAGAACAATTGCAGATCAGAAATGCCCTACACCAGAATGATTGAAATATGAAAGCAAAAACAAAAACAAAAACAATTTGTTAAAACACAAACTAGGAAAAACTCAAAATCCAATTGGTGAAAAGTTCACATGACCAAGAGCAAAACACTGAATTGATAAAGGCACAGAAAGCCAGAAAAACCCATGTCAGACGGCAAGAAGTTATATTTTTATGCACATCTACGTATATATTGACAAATGTTATTAGAAGTTACCAATTCTTTGAAAAGACAGTACCTATCAAAATGAATTCACTCTGCTGCATGTTTCTTAATACACAATATAGACTTTAAGAAGACAAAGGCATATCTTTGAAGCTACAGCACATCTCTATAAAGGCACATATGATCAAGTAATTTTAGTTATGTGAGAGTTCTTAACAGTGCTATATTTACACATATGAATTTGTCCTTTCATTATCAAGACATTGGATTAAAGCCCCAAATTAATTATTCTATAAAGAGATACACTGTATCCAACAGCTTCTAAGTGTTTTTCAGACATTATAATTCTTCCTAGAGATGTTCGGAGATATGTATGGCATTATACATATCATTATAAAAAATGCTGCAGGAAACAACAACCTGCTCACTCTACCAGCTCAACTCCACTGAATACAATTTTACAGGAACAAAAATAATAATTGCAAAGATGTAAGTATATGTTAATACGGAATACTGTAATCTTATCAAAATAATTAGTGATGATTAATTCAGTACTGTATAAGCAACTCTAGACTAGTTGAAAAAGTTATTTCCCAAGCAGAGTTGGATAATACTGGTATCAGAGGTACCTGAGAGCTTAAGATCATGCTTTCATGACTTGAGACATGTACCTACAACTATGTGAAGACATCAAAGGTGAAGTATTAAATTTCAAAGAAGAAATTAAATACCAATCTTTCATTGCCCTCAAATCAATTAATCACTAATATTATCTTAAAACACTTGCTAGACTTAGTTCATTTTGGCATAAAATACAAATATTATTTTGGAAGATATTTTCCATAACACTGGTCTGAGTCATGTATTTATTCATTCCCATTCCAGTTTGCCACTGAAGTTTTCAAACTGAAAGGTGTGAGTCAAGGACTTTGCAATCTCATAGTAAATGTGAAATTGTCTTTTTTCAAGTCAGAATTTCCTGGATGTTTTCCCCCTGAATATAAGGTGATTTGAAATAACAATTCTTATACTTATTTTAGTATCCCAGGAACAGTTCCAGAAAAAGGAAAAATTCTCTTTTTCAATTTTCTTAAGAATATGAGTAAGAATAAAAATCCATTCCTAAAATAATATAAAAATCCTACGACAGTACCATCACAACCCCTACTGGGTTTAGAGACTTCTCCCTGCCTGTTAATAAACTTAAGAAACGTAGTAGTATTGTTAGGTATGACATAGAGTGCTAAATAAATGAAACAAAGCAAGATGCAATCTCCATAGTTCGCAGACATTCCTTTTCTTAATATTCATCTCGGTGGAAAAAAGCATCCTCTTTCCCATAGGCTCTAGAAGGAAAAAAAAAACCAAAAACCTTCCCACTGTTGTTTTTCCCTCTCCAGTACCTCTATCACTCATCTCAAAGTTGGTGTTTCTTAGGGTGTCACCCTTGGCCCTTTTCTTTTCTTATACTACATACCCCACTGGGACAGTATTCACTCCTGTGGTTTTAACTATCACAAGTCCCTCAGAAGGGGGACTTGTATCCCCAAGATACAGACCTACCTAATTATCTCCTGGACATGAGGCACTTGAATGTCTCAAAACTTCTGAATTCAATCAATCCAATCTAAATAAATTTAATTATCTTCCTTTCAAACTTGCTCCTTCTCCTGCAGTCTCTCTCCATTAATGGCATCACTATCTACTCAGCTGACCAAAGAGGAAACCTGGAGACTATTCTTCACTTATCCCTTGACCTTATGCTAACATCAATTAAATGTCCAAGACATATTGACTCCAATCCTTAAAAACTCCCTAAACACCATTCGTCTGTCTCTGCAGCTGTCACAGTTTAGACTTTTATGACATCATATAAATTACTACAATAACCTGTAACAACATTAAAGGCTCAGAAAAATCCTGCAGAAAACCACAATTTTCTTAACTAATGTGACCATGAAATTCTCCTTTCTTGCTTTCTTTTTTCTCTTTTAGTTAGTATCACAGGGGAAAGACTTGTCTTTAGTATCACAGGGGAAAGACTTTTGTGATACTAACATTGTCATAAAATACAACTTTAGGAAATAATCTACAGACCAAAAAACAACCTAAATCGTCAAAAAAATTAATGAACATATACTCCCTTTTATTTTGGGCTTAAATATAACCACTTACTCTAACATTGTCATAAAATACAACTTTAGGAAATAATCTACAGACCAAAAAACAACCTAAATCCTCAAAAAAATTAATGAACATATACTCCCTTTTATTTTGGGCTTAAATATAACCACTTACCAAATAATTTTTTTATTTTTCTATCTGAGCCTATTCTAATTTCATGGTAACAAATGTAGAGA
>NW_007728541.1:53236-54260 GCF_000696425.1 Galeopterus variegatus | reverse complement strand
AAATAATTTTTTTATTTTTCTATCTGAGCCTATTCTAATTTCATGGTAACAAATGTAGAGAAATCTATTTTCAAAATGTTACCTATCTTCTTTACACCCTTGATGGAAACCTATTCTACTTTAAATCACACAAAATCATAAATTAAGATTTATATAAGGTTCAAAATAAGAAAATCAAAAGGTACTGCTGATAGGAAGGAAAAGATATATCTGTACTAGAGCAGAAATATATAAGAAGACAAATAGTTTTATTTAATCCTGATGGAAGCTGCCAGGCCAGCAGAGGACTATTGATGCTGCTTCTTACCCAGGGGTCACGGGCAGATTATCCCACAGGTAAAAATCTGAATGCTATTTTATAATGTCTACTGAATTATGTAAGCTTTATAAAAGTTTCATATGTCTGTATTGTTGATTATTGTTCCTAGAACAGCATATTACCTGAAAGATAGAGTAAGCACTCAACAAATACTTGCTGAGTGAAAAGACATTCCAATACTTGATGCCATAGCTGATGAATCTGAAACATTAACTGGTCTTACCAGCAGCATTCAGTAGTGTCTTCCCTGCAAATTAGAAAGCTTCATTTTTGTAGTTCTCTAGATCCCAACATAGAGCTAAGGTGTAAACTAGAAAAGTAATACAGTAACAGGTTGAGATATGAGAATAAATAAAGTCAAGGACTCTGATGCTAAAAGATGGAACTTGTGAACCTGAAACAGGGATATAGGTGGTTCTAAAATTAACAAGGTCCTCATCACTGTTTCCAAAACACTGAACTTTATCCATTTCATATTTCTATGCCTAGTACCTAACATAGTACCTAACACATAGAAGATGCTAAACACGCCTTAAATAAATTAAGTAATGGCAATCCCAATATTTAGAATATGGATGTCTCTTGTTACTGTTAAGAAAACTTGAAAATTTAAGAGGTATACTGTATATGAACTAAGTAACACTAGTTTTGTTTAATAACATATAGAAAGCCTTCCACTAAAACAAACAACAACAACAACAACAA
>NW_007728541.1:50621-51954 GCF_000696425.1 Galeopterus variegatus | reverse complement strand
CTGGTATAGGAAAATAATAGAGATTTTTGTTCTTTCTTAAATGCCTCTTCATTCTTAGTGATGTTTACATGCGACCTAATGACAGATGACAGGACGATTATCTTTTCTAGATTACTGGTCTTTTGATAAGCTTTTAAATTACCACCAATGGTTAGCAAAGGGTCAAAATTTTTTTGGAAATGGAAATTGTGATTATCTGAAACTTTATTTGTAAAGTTTCATCCACTACTCACACATTTGATTCAATAACAGGCTATAATATAAGAGCACAAGACTGAAAGCTATTCTCTTGGAGTAACATATGTTCCTCCTCCCCTTTCCAATGAAGATGAAAGACAGCATTTATTTATATGCAAGCACAGCAGAGTAATTAAAAATTACTTTATCTCTCGTAACTTAGAGACAATGTATATTCTTTAGATTAAAAATGTAAGGTCAAAATTATCGTGTTTAATACATGTCACTTTTTTAATTTTTTTGGCAGCTGGCCGGCTGGGATCCGAACCCTGAACCCTTGTTGTTATCAGCACCATGCTCTAACCAAGTGAACTAATCGGCCAGCCCCATTTTACTCTTGGCTGTGCAAGTCTGTGAGTTACCCAGGTCCACTGCTCTTTACTCACTGTCTTTGAAAAAGTGTTTGGATCAGATAGAGGACATCGGTCTTTTTATATTTGAATTCTAATAAAAAGTAAGGAAATGAAAATGCTATGCAAACTTTGATCAGAGGAACTTCAATTTTCTTTTTCTTTTCTATCTATATTATCAAGAATAATTAGATTGTTCTAAATAATTAATGATTATAAATTTAAGTAAAACATCAGTACTGGTTTCCCCTAATTAGAAGTACTAAAATACCTAAATGATGAGAATAATGATAAACCTCTTCAATTTTACTCAAGCTAAAATGTAAGTTTTCAAATGAAAATTAAATGAAAAAAATAATTATGCGGCCAATTTTTGGGTAGGCGTTATTTTCTAAAACGTAGCAATTTTGTGCAATAGAGTAACATGCAAAATTAGACATATTGTTAGTCTCTAAATAAACTAAAATACTATATATTTATTATATAACAAAATATATAATATCTAATATATATAATTATATATAACGATGCTACTTAAGTGATATAATTAGTAGGATACATTAATCCTAAAATCATTCCAATAATCTCCATTTAGCTTGCTAATTTTTATATATTACTGATGTGATTTGCTGTTTTGATACAGTTATCAATAAATGATGCTCATGACTAAACCATTATTTGATATAGGAAGCCATATTAAACTATTCCAGTGACTTCCCCATTAAATTGATATTGCTATGTTTACA
>NW_007728541.1:46065-49882 GCF_000696425.1 Galeopterus variegatus | reverse complement strand
AGGAAGCCATATTAAACTATTCCAGTGACTTCCCCATTAAATTGATATTGCTATGTTTACATTGCTGGATCCTCTCTGTTTCTGCTGAATTAAAAATAATTACATTTTTTTTCTAATTCATATAACACTGATTTTTAAATATTCACTATCTCTATTCTCAAAGAGGGAATAAAAATCATATACTTGTATTGGAATATCACTTTTAATTAGGTCAAACCTAATCCTTTATGTGAATAGGTAGCTAGCATATGGTACAGCCAATTGTGGGCTCTGTTGCTGGGTTATCTGGATTTGAATGCTAGCTCTGCTACTATAGTCTTATAAAATGAGTGCCTCAGTTTCCTGGGGAGGGGAGGATGACGAATTCTGTAATTCAATTATTTACATTTAGAATAGTGTTTAGAATGAAGCTAGTACTATGTAAGAATTAGCACTCATTTTTATTCATAATCACCATGACAGGTAAGCATTGGGTAGGTTTTAACTGGTCCCAGTAAATAGAAAAAAAAATTCAACAGATGTGGTTAAGAGAGGAATCCACATTCAGATGTTCCCTGACCCCATACTGATCTCACAGGCTCCATCTGTCTCATGTGGCATACTGCCCTCACAGGCTCCATCTGTCTCATGTGGCATCTCTCTTGTTCCAGGAGTATCCAACAGTCTGATGGAGCTCAAAATACCTAACTGGTATCTGTCTGCTTTCCTCATTTTTCTTTTTTAAGAGCCAAAGTCTTACGAAAACTATAATTCCTGCAAGGCACTCAAGAATGACTTCAGTGTCAGGTATCCACAGGCTTGAGGCAACAGAAAGGTACCAGATATTTATACCTAGGGAGCCAGGGCTGCTACACTGGCAAATTCCGGGGTGGAGCCCCAGCAGATTCCAAATAGGATCACCTGGTGTAGGCAGAATATGGGGTACAAATTGGTCCTCTGAAGTCCCTACAGATCTGATGCCTCTTAGAAGGCAGGACTAGTGGGGGAATTGGGGATGGGAAGGGAAGGAAACTGGAATGAGCAACCAAGCAATTATAAAGGTCCTTCTTACTGAAATAGCAGGACTAGTGGGGGAATTGGGGGAGGGGAGGGGGTGGGAAGGGAAGGAAACTGGAATGAGCAACCAAGCAATTATAAAGGTCCTTCTTACTGAAATGGACAGGGTCCTGGAGGCCCCTGCTGTATCAAGCATTTAACTCTCTATTTTCTGGATTACAGATAAGTCAGTTTCTGGAGACATGTTGTGATGGCTGGGGAGCACCCAGGAAACTTAAGGCAAAGTTTATTCACCAACCAGCAAAGAAGTATTTAGATCAATTTTTAACAATCAATAGAGCTGTACTGGTACACAGTCCTGGTTTGGAGGGTCAAAGGAATGAGGCTAAAATCCAACTAACTTTGTACTATATCATGGTTAACTTAAGTCTATTTTACAACAGTTTTACAACTGCTTGGTTGTAAACTGCTGGCTACAAGCAGAACTCAGCAAATTGTAGGTGTATATAATATAACTAGAAACACATAGAACCACTGAAGAAGAATCTGGTGTATCCCCAAACTTATAACAAATTAGTAGTTAGTAACATGACTTTGTAGAATAACTACATACATTATATTCACATACCATATTGTAGAAGGAAGAGAATTCCTCAGGCCATTTTATTATTTCTGGAATGTCAAAGTGTCCAAATATGTCCTTACAAGCTTACTCACCTGCCACTCTCTCATCTGTTTCCCTGTTACCATCATCTGAATATCTTGCAAAGTCTAAAGAATCAAGGGTACTGATGCTCCCAGCTCGATCTATAATAAAGAAAAAATAAAAGGATTAAATAAACAAAATTTTATTTGATTGTCAAAATAAGGAATTGGAATTCAAATACCTACGATTATTTCCATTTGATAAAACATGATTCTAAGATCTAGGAATTCTATTAAAACAAAAAATGTAAGGTAAAAATGTTCACACCAATTAAACTACTTTAAAATAACCAAGTTTCCATTTCTAAATCTCTGGCCAAGCCCTGAAAAATGCACACACAAGGAATATTGCAAGCAGCCTAGCTAAAGACAAAAAAACAGAACAGAAATTTGAGCTGTTACCTGAGAGTTTGCAGATTGAATCCGAACAAGATAACTGCCTACTAAAAAAATAAAACAACACTCTGAAAAAATAGTAGAATCCAGTCTTTTTTTTTTCCTTTTTGTCTTTTTTTCATGTCCGGCAACGGATCGCAACCCTCAGTGTCGCGCCCATACCGGACCGGGACCGGTGTTGCTCCCACACCTCGCTCAGCCAGTGAGCGGGAACCGGTCTGTATGTGGGATCCGAACCCTCGTTGGGAGCGCCACCGCACTCCCAAGCGGCGCACTGTAGCAGTGCGCCACCAGGCCAGCCCTAGAATCCAGTCTTTACAACCTAACACAAACATTGTCCACTATACAGTCCAAAATTAGTTTTACACAAGAACCAGTAAAATGTGATCCAGTCAATCTCAAGAAAAAACACAATCAACCAGGACCAACTCCAAGATAATCCAGGTATTGGCATCAGTAGATAAATATTTTACAAAAAGTATTATAACTATGCTCAGTGAAGGAATATACATATACAATGAATGAACGGAGAGGAAATCTTAAGCAGAAAAACATAGAATATAAAAAATACCAATAGAAATTCTAGAACTGAAAAATATATATCTGAAATTTAAAAATTCACTGTAGTATTTAATAACAAAATTTAGATGACAAGAGCCAGTGACCTTAAAGATAGATGAATAGAAATTATTCAATCTGAAGAACAGAGAGGAAAAAAGATTGAAGAAAAAATTAACAGAGCCTCAGAAACCTGTGGGATAATAACAAAAGATCTAACATATGTAGAATTAAAGTCAACAACAGATGAGGTAAGAGGTGGGCCAAGTACAGATTAAAGAAGGTCAGAGAACATCAAGGAGGATAAAATAAAGAGAACAGAAACTTAGGCACATCATAATCAAATTGCTGAAAACCAAAAATGAAGAAAAACATATTAAAAGCAGACAGAGAAAAAAAATACATTCACATAGGGGAACAATGATTTGAATCTCTGCTGATTTCTCATAAAGAAATATGAAACCAAAGGCATCCAGATTGAAATGGAAGAAGTAAAACTGTTTCCATTCATAGTTGATATGATTTTGTATGTTAGAAACTCTAAGGAATCCACTAAAAAACCATTAGACCTAATAAATGAATTTTTCAATGTTACAAAACACAAGACCAATACACAAAAACCAATCAGATTTTTACACATTAGCAATGAACAAACTTTGTGTGTGTGTGTGTGTGACCGGTAAGGGGATCGTAACCCTTGGCTTGGTGTCGCCCGCACCGCGCTCAGCCAGTGAGAGCACCACCCATCCCCATATAGGATCTGAACCCGCGGCGGGAGCGCCGCAGTGCTCCCAGCGTTGCACTCTCCCGAGTGAGCCATGGGGTCGGCCCTAGCAATGAACAATCTAAAAATAAAATAAAAATAATAATCTCATTTCTAATAATATAAAAAGAATAAAAACTTATACAGTGAAAAAAACAAAACGTTGTTGAAAGAAATTTAAGATGATCTGGATAAATGGAAAGACATCCCAAACTTGTGGGTCAGAAGATCCATGCCCCAATGACAATACTCCACCATTAATCTTTGGATTCAATGCAATTCCTATCAAAAATCCCAGCTAGCTGGCTTTCTTTTCTTTCTTTCGTCTTCATTTTTCCCCCCCAGAAATTGAGAACTATTCTAAAATTCATATGGAAACAAAAAAGTCTCAGAATAGCC
>NW_007728541.1:43814-45742 GCF_000696425.1 Galeopterus variegatus | reverse complement strand
CCCCCAGAAATTGAGAACTATTCTAAAATTCATATGGAAACAAAAAAGTCTCAGAATAGCCAAAACAATTTTGAAAAAGGATGGAGGACTTACACTTCCTGATTTCAAATTTAATACAAAGCCAAAGTAACAAGACAGCATGATACTAGCATAAGGATATAGATCAATACAACAGAATTGAGAGTCCAGAAATAAGCCTTTACATTTACAGTCAATTGATTTTTGACAAAAGTATCTAGACACTTTGATGAGGAAAAAAGTTTTTCTCAGTGAATAGTGTTAGAACAAATGGATATCTACATGTAAAAAAAAGAAGTGGGACCACTACTTCACACCATAAGCAAAAATGGGACACAGACCTAACTAACAGTCAAATTATAAAACTTTAGTAGGAAATGTAGAAGCAAATCTTTGCCTTGGGTTAGACAATGATTTCTTAGATACAATGCAAAAGCAGAAGAGATGTGGTAGGTAGAAAAATTGCCCCTCACTGATGTCCACAACCTAATTCTTAGAATCTGTGAATATGTTACCCCACATGGCAAAAAGGTTGCAGATGGAATTAAGGCTGCTAACCAGATGATCTTAAATTAGGGAGATTATCCTAGTTTATTGTAATGGATCCAATGTAATCACAAAGGTCTTTAAAAGTATAAGAGGACTATGAGCCAGGGAATGCAGGCAGCCTCTATAATCTGAGAAAGCCTTCCCATAAAGCCTAAAATCTCAGAGCAGCCAATGCCTTGATTTTACCCCACTTTGACCATCATGAGACCCGGTTTGGATTTTTCAACTATAGAACTGTAAAATAATAAATTTGCATTGTTTTAAGCTACTACATTTTTGGTAATTTTTTACAGCAGCCATAAGAAACTAATACAAATGATGAATTGATAAACTGAATTTCATCAAATCAAAAACTTTTTTTGGCTTTAAAAGTCACCATAAAGAAAGCGAAAACACAACCTACAGAATGGCAGAAATATTTGCAAATCAAGCATCTGGTTAGGAACACATCTACAAGATATAAAGGATTTTTACAACTCAATAAAAAAGACAGCACAAGTTAAAAATGGATAAAGAATCTAAACATACATTTCTGCAAAGAATCTACATAAATGACCAAGAAGTACATGAAAAGATGCTCAATATCATTAATTAAGAAAATAAAAATCAAAACATGGTGAGGTACCACTTCAAACTCAATAGATGGCTACAATCAAAAAGATGATTACAAGTGTTACAAAGATGTGGAGAAATTGGAACCCTCATGCATTGCTGGTCCAAATGTAAAACAATATAGCTACTTTGGAAGTTTGGTAGTTCCTCAAAAAGTTAAACATAAAATTGCCACGTAACTGAACAATTCTATTCCTGGGCATATACCCAAGAGAAATGGAAACAAAACCTTGCCTATGAATGTTCATTACAGCTTTATTCACAATAGCAACAAAGTACAAACAAACCAAATGTCCATCAACTGATGAATGGATAAAATATGGTATATCCATACAATGGAATATTACTCTGTGATAAAAAGGGAATAAAACATTCACATATGGTACAACATAGATGAACCTTGAAAATATTATGCTAAGTCAAAGAAGGTACACACACAAGCCCACATATTGTATGACCCTTCACATGAAATATACAGAATAGGCAAATCTATAAAAACATAAAGTAGATTAGTAGTTGGCAGGAGATGGTGGTAGAGAAGAATGGGCAGTCACTGCTAATAGGCACAGGATTTCTTCCAGGGTAATGAAAATGTTCTGGAATTACAGAGTAGTGATAGTTGCACAATTTTAAAAATATACTATACACTACTGAATTACATGCTTTAAAAGGGTGAATTTATGGCATATGAATAATTTCCTACTTTAATAAAAAGACAAAACAATACAAATGTTCACAAGGATGTGGAA
>NW_007728541.1:42537-43571 GCF_000696425.1 Galeopterus variegatus | reverse complement strand
GGTGAATTTTAAGGTATGTACATTTTATCTCAATAAAACCATTAATTTAAAAAAAAAATGAAACATCTTGGCTTATGGTCAAGATGGCAGAAACGACAGTCCCCAGTGTCTCTCTCTCCCACAAATCAACCAATTTACAACTATAAAAAAGCAACAATAGCCAAGTTGGGGCTGCTAGAGCTCAGGGGAAGAGGAGGAGAGACCTCTGGGGTACATGAAGGCCAGAGAAGCCTTGATGAGAAAAAGAAAAAACCACTCTGACCATTTCGTGCAGTGGCCACTTTAAGGCTGGAGCTGCTGAGTGCATGGAACAGCAGCCGGCAAAAGCTGCAGCTGTGCCTTTCAGATGAAGTAGCTTGGAGGCTGCAGGGGAGAAGAGGGCCTTGGTGCCCCCCAGGCCAGCAAGACCACTAATAGGGTTCCCATGGACCCACATATGAGCAAGGAGCCACAACAACTGAAAAAAAGGAGCCACTCAAAGGCAGGTAAGTCATCCATCGAAAGGGACCCACGCATGGCCCGTCCCATGGCAAGTGTTTGCAGCATGGGTGGTAGGGGAGACAGGCCCACCAGGGGAACACTGGGACACAGCAAGGACAGCTGACCAGCACCCCAATCAGAAAAGGACCACTCAGAGGAGACTGGTCAGGAATATAGAATTGCATGGGGTGCAATTTGATGAAAAGACTCAGGCCCAGATCAGAGTGTCTACACAACCCATGTGCGCCAGATCTCTGGAGAGCCAAAAGTACCTATAAGGTCAACCATTAATACCTGAGCTGCACAAAAAGCCCTCCCTAGGGAATCAGCAGCAAAGCAGCAATTTAGGTAAACCACACAGCTCAATTACTGGTCCCCACAGGAAGTTCCCCAATTTTAGAAGTAAGCAAAGGACAAAAACTTAGTTCTGGCCCAGACACACCACCAGCACCTCAGGCCCGCCCAGGGACCTGAGGCATGGAGTTGATGACCGGATCCCCCTCCCACAACCAGGCACACTGCCAGCACCAAGGAGCATGCCAAAAACATCACCA
>NW_007728541.1:39230-41754 GCF_000696425.1 Galeopterus variegatus | reverse complement strand
GGCTGCCACAAAAGCAGCTAGACGCCACAACCACCACACAGATGGTCCACCAGCCACTGGAATGCATTGACATAAGGAAAGTCACTAGCAGAAATCAAAGAAAAGAAGAGGATGTCTCACTCCACAAACCCCATTCCAGAGAGACAGAAGAAGCATCTGCTCTACAATAACATTGGGGGATCCAAACACACTTCTCAACACTGGACAGATCATCTAGGCAACAAATCAGAGAGTACCCATTACTCTTTCAGAAGGAGAGAAGAAATCTAGGATTATCAGAGGCGGTGGGGGGGGAAGAGGGGGATAGGGAGAGATTGGACGAGGGCCATAAAGAGTAAGTATGATTTGTAACAATATATATGCTAGTAATATTGATTTGATTAACGTATGTCAATGTTGAACTCCCAAAATATGTATAATCAATTATGATTCAATAAAAATTAAAAAAAAAAAAGAAACATCTTTAGAGTACAATGAGAAAAAACTTGCACCCAAATTCTACATCCAGGAAAAACATCCTTTCACAATGACGAAAATACAATGTGCCAGAAAATGATCAGGGACTATGCAGTAGAGTAAAGCAGGGAAAAAGGAAAAATTAACTAATATGAAATTTCTATGGGATCATTTAGTACTATTCACTAACCTGTCTCTTAGATCCCAGTTCACTATCAGAGACTCCCAAATTCAATGGGGGCCATGGAAGGCTTCAGTCAGAAAACATTTAAAACTGAGCCCTAAAGAATAAATGTCCATCAAGGCATTCCAGGCATAAGGAGAGAACAAACAAGTGTATGAAGTTTTCAAAGTGCAGACAAGTTGTGTGTGAATAGCACAGTTATAATGTATGGAAGCTCCCAGGGAGCCCTCAAGTCATGACAACTGAGGTCAGGTTGTAAGGAGCCAGGAAGGACATTTTACAATACAGGAGTGAACTAGGCTGTTCATGACAGCTGAGGTCAGGTTGTAAGGAGCCAGGAAGGACATTTTACAATACAGGAGTGAACTAGGCTGTAAATAAAATAAGTTAATAAAATAAATTTTACAAAGTAATCTGCTTCTATGAGTAAATTAAATTTTATGCATGCAGAACTTCTTAAAGGTGACATATCTAGCTACTGCAAAAAAGGGCCATATGAGAGGCTATTTCATTTTTAATATTTGATTAAACCATTCTACTCACATGGTACTTAAAGTTTATGTATTGATCTAAGGGAATGGATTATCTGTGTTCAAAAAGCACAATCCAAATGCAAAGCACAAATGAATGCAAGTTATAGGAATATAGATTTGGACTCCACAAAGGACTCTCCTACCTCCTTTTAAAACAATTAGTACATGCCAATAATTGAAATAGTTGACTCTTCAAGTAGGTCTTTGTTACTATCAATGTATCACTTATCTTTAAATCCCTATTAAGGTGAACTAAGTGAAATTCTACATATAGCACTCTTCTTAAAATACTATTTCTATCCATAGAATTATTTAATTTCACTGCAGTTTAATTACACCCAATAAGTAATAACTTGCTATCACCTTAAGTTTTAAGACATCATAAACAAAAATAATGACAGGAAATCAAATATTACAGTACCCCTCATTACAACATAGTTTCTTGTAGCATAAGCCAAGAAGTATCAAATAACAACCACTACAGGAGTCTCAAAAAGTCCACATTAAAAAGAGGCTAAACTGACAAATACTACTCAGTAATTTACAAATTAATACAAAAAACTACTGATATATGCAACAAGATGAGTGAATCTCAAATGCTCTATGCTAAATAAAAGAAGCCTTATACAAGAGTGCTTAACGATAAAATTTCATTTATAGTTTTTAGAATAGGCAATACTAATTTATGGTAGAAAAAAATTATAATATTAATTTATGATAGAAATATTTCTAGGGTTATGGTAATGTTCTGTATATTATAGAAGTTTGGGTTACCACAAGTATATCCATTTGTCAAAACTCATCAAATAGTAAACTTAAGATTTATATATTTTACTGTCTGTAAAATTTAACTCCAAAGAAAAAAAACCTGTTAAATATTGAATTCTAATTATTAATAAGCATGCTTTTACATTTAGGGTAAAGTGCACTTATATCTGCAACTTAATTTGAAATGTTAATTGTAAAGTCTAGGTGATGAATATATAGGTGTAAAATTCTTTCCACTTTTCTGTGAGTTTTGAGCTTTTCATAATAAAATGTTGGAAAAAATGAAACTTGGATGTGTGTGGGGGGGAATGGGCTTACACTATTAGGATCCATTAATAATGAAAGTTGTAATGCTGAAAAATAGCTATTATTTCTTATTGTGTTAAACAAACTTACAAACAAACAGAAATTTGTGTGATTCCCCCCTTGTTTGAAATTGAACAAAAGCTAGACGAGTCACTAAAATTCTAAATAAATTCACTATATAGTGGATAAACTTGATAACACCTTTTTCTTATAGACATTTTTTTTTTGTCTTTTGTCTTTTGTCTTTTTCCGTGTCCGGCAACGGATCGCAACCCTC
>NW_007728541.1:29850-37988 GCF_000696425.1 Galeopterus variegatus | reverse complement strand
TTTTGTGAAAATAGAATGAAACTAAAGTATATACACAATCTTATATCTTGCTTTTTAAAAATGAAGCTTATATAATAAGAATTTGCCATGTTATTAAGGCTATTCATACATATTGCCAAACTGCTTTCCAAAATAAATGCACATAGCAATTTGAATTCTATCAGCAGTATATAATAGCATTTGTTAATGCTTGGTATTATTATTTTTTATCTTCACCAATTTAACACACTATAATTATGCCTCTTTTTGATTCCTAGTAAGCTTGAATATTCTTTCAAATATATATTGGGTACCTACCTTTTTTGGGTTTGTGAGTGAATTTTCTATTCACACCCTCTTATGTATCTAACATCTTGATTTTCCTGATATATTAGTTGATAATGGCTGTTACTGCCCTAACCAGAAACTCCCTTTTGAGTACTAAATACACTCTTGTCTTAGCTCCTCATTAGCTATTTTGGTGTCTCCAACCTGCGTATGAAAACATGTACAGCCAGTAAGATGATCTTTTATCAGCCAATATTCTGGTGCTGTGATACCATACTTCACTGTTTTATTCCTGACTTCAATGGAATGTTAAGTATAATGTTGGCCGTTGCTTTCATACAAATATTTTTTATTATGCTAGGTATCCATTTATTGCTAGTTTACTTTTCTTTCCTCCTTCTGATATTTTAAATCACATATATATGTGCCTAGATTAGAACCTCTTTGGTCACGATACATTATTCTTCCATTATACTCATCTATACAATAGGGAGCGTCTTTGGGAAAAGCAAATACACAGTTTAATTTTCAAGTGGTATTATTATGGTCACTGAAACATATTTTCTGAATATATTTTTAGTTCCAAGTCAACAGCTTTATATTTTCCAAGAAATAAAAAACTGATATCTTTTAAAATAATAATAACTACAAAGTCACAAAAGAAAAAATATCTCCTAATTCACTAAAATCTATTCCATCTTGTTGGGAAAAAAAAATTACAGAAGAAAGTAATTTTAACACTGACTGGACTAACCTATAAAAGGTTTTGTAAGTAAAATGTACTTTGGGTTTAAGATTAATAACGTTATATTATAGCTCCAAAATAAGTTTGCTTCTTTAGATTTAGCAGCAATTCTTTCCAGGATGAAAAAATGCCTTTTGGGTTCCAAATATTCTAATATAAAAGAGGAGGAGTTTGGAAAAATTTATCTCTTTTATTAAGAAAGAACTTTAACCACAAAGCATTTCTTCAAATACCAGGGTGCTTGTTGTGTAACTTCTTAATAATTCACTTTATAACTCAGAAACTAATGATTAGATACTTTCATCATAGTTGGCAAACCAGTAAAACCTGTTCATAAATTTTATCAAGTCTGAGAACTATATCTATTATACACAGTGTGACTATAAGATATGCAGACTGAATTTATAGATCACATACGAAAGTATGCATTTAATATTTTACTACTGATGACAGAATGCACTTTTACTATATTTAAAATAATTAGTCTCAGATCCTTGAAAAGGTATCTTGTAGAAATTACACAGCACTTTAAGAAATAAATGGATCAGAAAGATTGACCAGCTGCTGACTGACAAAGAGTATTAGTTAATTCCATTAAATATTTATTGAATAACTACTGTGTCCCCAGGTCACTTACAGGAAGGTACAGTAAAATATCAGAGTATAATTTTTTAAAGGATGTGAATATACAAGTCCATGTAAGTATGTTTGTATATCCTTATATCCCCATTAAAAAAATTTTTTTTGCGTGGCTGTCAAGTAAGGGGATCCAGACCCTTGACCTTGGTGATATCAGCACCATACTCTCCCAAGCAAGATAACTGGCCAGCCCATCAAATATTTTTGTAAATATGCATGATAAATTATTAATAGTAAATGACTCAGGAGTAGAATGTAAATTTTTCACTATACACTTTTCTCTGTACTGTCTGAATTTTTTCTTTTGTATTTTTGGTATTTGTCCCCATAGTTAAATAGCTATAATTAAAAATTCATGAAAGTACTCAATTCACAATTAAATGATAGGAAAAAAAAAAAACAAAAAAAAAACCATTAAGCAACTGCCTTTAAATTACAATTCTTTCAGTAAAGGTCATTTATTGAACCATGCCTAAAAAATCTATGTCATGACAAATAACTTGGGAAAAAATATATATCATATAGAAATTCAATAAACAGAAAGATATTACTACTAATAAATTTACCTTAAAAGTAACTACATTTAAATCTGAGGTCATGTATAAACATTTTAATATGTCATCTACTTAAGGATGGATCTCAGAGATTAATGTCTGAGAAAGAGAACCTATAAGGCTACTCTAAAACATGAAAGCTAAAAGGAGTAAGACTATAAATTTTCTTCTTTGAAAGTAATATAAAGCTGTATTAAATACTAATAAACATTTTCTTTTATGTGAGAAGTGTATTCATGAATGTCAGAATAAAACCACAAAGGTACTCTGCCTCCTCCTATTCAAGTTCAGTTTTGAAATTATTTGGAATGCCTAGATATAATAGTAACCTTGGTAATAAAGAGAGGAAAAACTTGAAGCACTTAAGAATAAACATGTTAGACCAGAGGAAAGGGGCTAATTTCTGGATATACCAGGATCTAAACATCTTTCCTAAGAAAAGAAAAAATATATATATATATATGGGGAAGAACCTTTACTTCTGTTAATTGCAAAACTCACATTTCTATTTTCCTGATCCTCAATTCTTCTTCGGTGCTGGGGATCATTTTTCATTGACCCCTATGTTTGAAATATTTGAGAGGTAGAAGAAACTCTAGACCATCCAACCCCTTCATTTATACAGATGAGAAAATTGAAGCTATGTATTTATTCAATTAATATTTACTGAACCACAGAGAGGAGAATAAAGATAAAATTCAGTTAAGACTTGTCCTTCAGATCACCTATGCAATAAATCAACAGAGAAACAGTTAATATATGAGAAGAAGAGAACAAATCTGTGGTTATCAAAGGAGGCAGAGAGAGGGGAATAGAAGAGATTGGATAAGGGGCATAAAGAATTAAGTCCCAATTTAAGTCCCAAAAGTCCACAATAAAGTTCAAAGTCAAAAGATTTAAAGAGGGAAGAGACTTAAACACTGAAACTTCTCTGAGAAACTATTCACTTAAGTTAAAATTTCTATAATAACAGATGATTTTAACATATGAACGCCTATTAGGTAAATAGGATGATTACTATTAATAACAATAGTAATTATGTATTATTATTAACATTCTTTTTGATCACTTATTCTATGTCAGATACTTTACACAAATAACCTTATTTAAACCTTCGTAACAACCCCATGTAAGAGGAGTCATTACTATCTGCACTTTACAGTAAAGAAAACAGAGACTATCTAGAATCATGCAACTAGGGAGTGGCAGAATAGAAATATAAACTCAAGCTCTCTGATACCAAAGCCTGAACCCTAAACCACTAGTTCTCTAAATAACATGTAAGAGCCTCCAGATTCTGATCTCCTAGTTTCCAGGTAAGTTGGGTCTGATACTGAGAACAGCCTCAGAAAGAGCAGCCTTGACTCAATCTTGCTCAGGTAGAGTTGAGGAATAGGCTATAATAGAGGGAAAGGCTAATTTTCATAAGCAAATATTCTGAACTTAAGTTTATAGGACACCACCATAAACTTGTAGGATACTACTACCTAAAGATCATCTATTTCACATAACTTCAACATTTATTGAAACTTGTATGCCAGGCACAATATTCAGCACTAATGAAACACAGATAAATAAAACATGGTCTCTTCTCTATACTTATGTTAAATAAACACTATAAATTGTCCACTTTAGGCACTTGTGACAGGTGTGAAAGAGGACATGAAATAAGACATGAGCTCCACATTAACATCTTATTAAAAAATCAAGTCAGTGATTAACACAAAATTCTAATAATACTATTAGAGTTAATTAGAAACAAATATAAGCTCACAAGTCTATATATAATTAATTTCTATAAGTGGAACAAAAAGAAATACTATAAGTTCAGAGGATTTAGAGATCACTACAGGCCGGAGAAGCTTTAGGGAAAGAAAGGAACATAAATAGGACCTTCCTTTAAGGATGCACAAGGTGTGGAAAAAGAAAAGGAGGAACATAGGATAAACATTCCAAGAGAAGGAAAGATATGATCAAAGGTACCAGGCACCAGTTCAGAAAAATATAAGGCATGTTCAAGGGACTCTGAGGAAACAATGGGAATAGAATAAAGGTTTTGCATATGGACGAAATGGTTGAAAAGGTAGGAAGAAGCAAAATTCAAAATTACAGGGAGAACTTTATTATACAATCCATAATAAAAATTTTTTTTTTTTTGTCTTTTTTTCGTGTCCGGCAACAGGATCGCAACCCTCGGTGTTGCGCCCGCACCTCGCTCAGCCCGTGAGCGGGAACCGGTCTGTATGTGGGATCCAAACCCTCGGCGGGAGCGCCGCTGCGCTCCCAAGCGGCGCACTGTAGCAGTGCGCCACCGGGCCGGCCCCATAATAAAATATTTTAAAGGCTGTTTTTATCATATACTATGCAAAAGTGGAAAAAAATTAAAATTCTTAATCAGGTTTATAATTTTTTTTTCTGTAATATAATTTTGCTAATTAAACAAAGAGTTGGGAAAAGTTGCTTTGGACATAAGGAAGCAATTTTACAAAGTTTTAGCTGGAGTGACTGAAACGAATAGCCTTTAATATCAAATCAGAGTAAGGATGGAGGAAGAGATTAAAGCCACAGGAGAAGGCTAAAACTGATGGTCCAGATGTGAGCTAAAGGCCTGAACTAAGGCAGCATACAAGCACAGAACTGAAAAATGGTTAGAAAAGTAACATAGAAAATTTGATAACACTACCTTGAGCAATATTATCCACCTACAATAGGACCAGCTGGTTTCAAAAACAAATGAAGAAGATTTGTGACTGCTGAGGTTTTTTGAAACAATAAGTGAGAAGATCTGGAAGAAGGCACACCCTTGACTACAACTGTGTTCTCTACTCCTCCTTGAGGCTTAGTCATGCTCCATGACTAGACCAGAAACTTTGATATAACCATGAGGCAAAGCTTCAAGATTGAAAAAGAGAGTATAAGCTAATTTACCCTTGTTAGATTATTTCACTCAGAACAGTTGATGACTATATTTGGCTCTCAGTTGAGGATTAGATGATTCTGGTCACTGGCCCAGACATCCTACAATCACACGTAGGATGTAAATGTCCTGATTTCAATTGTTTTAATGCTGTGCAGGGTAGCCACCTTAATGAAATGAAGTGATGCTTCAGGCTACTCTGAGTAAATCAGGCATACACTGAGTTATTAAGATACTCTGCGTGATCATACTGAAGTGACCTAAGAACTTATGCTGAACTGTTTTAAAGCAGACATGAAGTAGTACTGTAGTTGTGGTGTAATGGAAAGAGCACAGACTTTGAAGTCAGTGATCTGGGTTGAAATTCCAGCTCTGCCAATTAAGACATGATATGTGGGTAAAACACAAAAGCGCATACAAGGAAAAGTAAGTCCCTGCTGCCATCTACCAACCAGCAATCTTCCTCTGCAGGAACAGTCATTGTTTAGACTCTTCTGTAAATATCCTTTTAGAAGTATGCTAGGCATATGCACATTTTTCTTTTTGTCTGTAAATGCAATCGTATCATACATAGTGGCTGCATCCTAATTTATTCTGCTTATAATGTATCTTGGTGATCATTCCACATCAGCACCTATAAATCATTCTGTTTTAATTAACCAATCTCCTACTGTTGGAAATTTAGGTTGTTTTCAGTATTTATTACCTTTACTTGTAAAAGCTATTAAAAAAATCTAAGTTCACTGGCTTTTACATAAACAAGTACGTCTATAATAAATTACAGAAATGAAATTGGAGATTAAAGAATGTATATTTTTAAACGTAATAAATATTGCCAAATTACCCTCAAAAGAGTGTCCTACCAACAGTGCATGAGTACACGTGATAACTTCCAACCTCTGTGCTACACATATTTTAATCAAAGCTACATTCAGAAGAAAATATTGCTTATAGAAAAAAAGTCTGTTAGGAAGGGTCCAGTGAGACTGTAGATTCAAAAATCACCCATCAATACAGTCTAGTTTTCCCATACAGGTATCTTATTTAAAGGTGTAAAAGACAAAAATAAGTATTCTTCCTATTATGACTTATTTAATGGTATAAAATTCAAATATGAAACTAATCCTTAAGAACGATAATATATGACTAGAGATTTACAAATTCCATTTACTACATTTAGTTTTTTAATTCATTTGCCAACTTTGTTTTGGTGTATATATGTGTATGTGTATGGTGAAAGAAAAAAACAATAATTTTTCTTCAATAGAATAATAATCATTTATTTAATAGTCTTCGCTTCTCCCACTGATTTGACTCTTTGTATCCTATATCAATAACTCATTGAGTTTGTTTCTGGGCTGTATTCTGTTTTTTAGCTCAATTTGTCTACCTCCGCTCCTCTGCTTTTAAAATATTTGTTCTGTAAATGGCAACATATGTNTGACCTAATAAATATTAACTCAGCTGCCCCTCGCAGCAGCCCTGTGAAGTCAGTATTATTATCCCCATTTTACAGATGAAGAAACTGAGGCACAGAGAGATTAAGTAATTTGTCCAAAGTCACAGGGTAATAAAGTGGCAGAAACAGGATCTAAGCCAGGTAGTCTGATTCCAAAGTCTCTGTTTTTTTTTTTTTCCTTTTTGTCTTTTTTCGTGACCGGCAATGGATCGCAACCCTCAGTGTCGCGCCCGTACCGAACCGGGACCAGCAACGGGATCGCAACCCTCAGTGTTGCTCCCGCACCTCGCTCAGCCAGTGAGTGGCCGGTCTGTATGTGGGATCTGAACCCTCGGCGGGAGTGCCGCCGCGCTCCCAAGCAGCGCACTGTAGCGGTGCGCCACCGGGCCGGCCCTCCAAAGTCTCTGTTTTTAATCCACTATGCTATGCTGCTTTTTCTTTTAAAATCAGCAGACTTCTTTGGTCTTATTTATTATGGTGACTATTCATATAGAAATGCTATCAAATTCCTCCTGCAAATTGCAAGCACAGATGTTCCTAATATCTGTTTTTAAACTATTTCTTTAAGTTAGAGATGTGGTTTAAGTGGTATGCAAAAATATGGCAGAACTGCTATTATTTTCATTAGTACACCGTTAATTAGACCAACTTAACCGTATGAAATAGTACACCATCAACTATCTTTCTCAACAAGTCATCATCAGCAAATCTTATCTAGTCTTCCTTTAGTGCTTCACATTTTTTCTCATAAAAGAAATCACTATAAAATAAGTTTCTGAAGTCCTTTCACATAAGACACTCTTATGTGAACTTCATTAAAACACTATGACTAGTAGTGGACTGAAATGATTACTCTCCCACTACACAGAAAAGAAAGCTCAAAAAGGTTACCCGATTTACCCAAGGTGAACAAGCTTATAAGTGGCAAAGACAGAACTCAAGATCAGACAATGGTACTACAAGTCTAGTGGTCTTCCAATAATAGGCTGAGTTCAAAATTATAGTTGGTACAGACTGGCACTGACCTACTGTTGTTTTATCAGTTACACATCTTTCCACAGCTATTCCGATCAAGACCATATTTCTCTATTTGGTTCATACCAACATGAGATATCTGTCATGTGTCTTCCTATAATCCAAATATATCAGCTCTAGGGCATTCTTCTTGATCCCACTGTAATCTAGTATTATCTTTTGCTGAATCTTAGTAAATACCATTGCTACACTCAACTATATTGAGTATTCATTTCTCAGAAATCTATGAGGAATCTATAAATCTATAGCAAATTTATTTAACCATAAAGTAAAATTAACCAATTTATACACAATTTGTTCAGATTTTCCTGTGCAGATTTCCTTAGTTTGTGGAAACTATACGTATATATGGAGTTGGAGAATTATCAGCAAGGGAAGAATGGAGCCAGCAACCAGTTCAAAAGTTAATTGCAATACTGCAACAAATACTCATATGATGAGAGAGTTGGAGTAGATCAATTCCAAACTAAAGCAAATTCTCTCCACTCCCCACCTCCCAGTCAACCAAAGGGGCACTACATT
>NW_007728541.1:15817-28757 GCF_000696425.1 Galeopterus variegatus | reverse complement strand
AGGGTGGGGGTCCAGCACAGTTAAAAGCTACATTAAAATTAACCAAATTTAGTTTTTGACCGCAAAACACCAAACAACCAATAAAGGTTTTTAATAAACATTCTGGAAATCATCCCTAACTTTCTTGTTTAAAAAATACAAAGTGTAATTTTAATTTTTGACAGAAATAAGGTCTGTTTTCCCAGATTAATACCCCTATCTTGCTTCCTTTTAGAGTACCACAAAAGCTGGACACGTCATAATGAATTTCTACAACAACTCAAATGGAATTGCCTTATTATGTCATGAGCCAGATAATGGTAAGCAGGGAGCTTCATGTTCCCAGATTATGTTTCTAAACAAAGAAAAATATAAAATAAACCTTATTTTTCCTTTACCCTTACTTCTCTTTCCTTTCCTTACTCAGGATAAAGAGTCTAAATATAGCCAAATAATAAAAATTTGTTCAAAATTTTCGCTATTTATTCAAAATTTCACCCATCTTTGTGGGTCAAACTTAACTTTTAGTTTCTCCTCAAGGGGCATTTCATTTCCACAGTGAACAATGATTTTTCTATATCAGAATATAGGCATTCTGTAAACATCTTTACCACAGAAGGCTATTCTATAATTCTTTCATGTGTTAGTCTTGCCTCTCCACCAAGAACATAAGCTCAGGAATATGCATTAAACTATTAAAAAAATTTATTTATTTTTAATGGAAACATAATTGATTGTACATATCTGTGGGATACAGTGTTGAATATCAATACCTGTGTGCAATATGTGATCAAGTCAGGATAATTACTATATTTATTGTTATACAATGTAATCATTTTTTGTGGCCCTTTATCAATTTCTCACTAACCCCTGCTCTCCCTGCATTAAACTTTTGGATCCCTATAATCTTCAACTGATCACACTGTTTAATAGATACGTAAATGTAAAAATATTGACTACCAATTATATTCAAGTCATTGTGCTAGGCAAGAAAATATCTGACTAAATTTCCGCAGGAATTAATAAGAATTTTGAAACAACTGGAAAGTCATATTCAAGAAAAATGATAGTTATACAATAGATATATTTAGGAATGTCTATGTTCAAGACAACAGTGCAAAGTCTCATTCAGCTAAAAGCAGTGAAACTAACAAATTTTAGAAAGTCTCTTGATATTTTCTCTATCAGAAAGCAGAGGAAACACTCAACTCAACCCCAGCCTTACAGAGGGGAACTACTTTGTAAAGTGGAAGACACGGAAACTCTGGAAGAAAGCAATTATGACATCTAAGCATTGGTGAGATTAAGAAAAGAACACTGAGCACGATGAGAACTGTACCCTCAAAGAGTTCTGAGAAAAGATAGGATCATGAGAGAGAAGATTTTATAAAGTAGAAAGATGACTCAAGAAGGCTGCAAGCTCACAAGTGAAATCATTACATTTATCATCAATAACTGCTCCCTGACTAGCTGCCTTATAAAAATTTGAAGGCCATGATAAGTACAAATAAAAGAAATCCATCACTGAAAGGCATAAGTCACTTGCCCTCCCTACTTGACCACGTACTATCTCTACTGTGTAAAGAACTGGGCTCATCCTAAGAAACTGTAGTCCAATTTTGATTAGAGCTCTAACACTTCAAGGAGAACCAGCACTCCTTTAAGTTCCAACAACCTGCTCACTGTTAATCAATGTCCTTGCCAGTTTTTATCTTGTGATCTAATTGGAAAGCAAGACAATTACCAGATAGAAGTTAGTCTGGCTTAACAATGGGGCTATGTTTGGAGAAATGTATTGGTAGGTGATTTCATTGTTGTGTGGAATATCAGAGTATACTTACACAAACCTAGATGGTATAGTCTACTACACACCTAGCCTACTGCTCCAACCACCATTACATATGTGGTCTGTCATTGACTGAAACACCATTATGCAGTGCATGACTATGTGTGTGTATAATCAACCAACAAGTGCTTACCAAGTATTATAAAATCATAACCTAAATAGTAACAATCAATATACTAGAATTGAATGTAGAGGACCTTTAAAAATGGGCAGTAGCCCAGGCATAGAGAATATAATTTGTGTGATCAGGAGCTTAGCCAAAAATCTTCAGAACATGGTACTAAGAACAGTTTTACGTAAGTATTTTAGCATTTACCTATTTTCTGACTAGGTTAAGACATTTACAGGCATTGATATTTTGATATATACAATGCATCTGTACTTAAACTGTACTAAAGTCTGTGTTATAAATGTCTGCATATTTATAAGAGGAATATTTATTTTCTTTCTTTTATGATACCTTCATTAAAATACAGTTCCTGCTATCATAGACCTAAATGTAAAAGCTAAAACTATAAAACTTCTAGAAGAAAATACAGGAGAAAATCTTTGCAACCTTGGGGTATATCCTTTGCAACCTTGGGGTATATCCTTTGCAACCTTGGGGTATATCCTTTGCAACCTTGGGGTATATCCTTTGCAACCTTGGGGTATATCCTTTGCAACCTTGGGGTATATCCTTTGCAACCTTGGGGTATATCCTTTGCAACCTTGGGGTATATCCTTTGCAACCTTGGGGTATATCCTTTGCAACCTTGGGGTATATCCTTTGCAACCTTGGGGTATATCCTTTGCAACCTTGGGGTATATCCTTTGCAACCTTGGGGTATATCCTTTGCAACCTTGGGGTATATCCTTTGCAACCTTGGGGTATATCCTTTGCAACCTTGGGGTATATCCTTTGCAACCTTGGGGTATATCCTTTGCAACCTTGGGGTATATCCTTTGCAACCTTGGGGTATATCCTTTGCAACCTTGGGGTATATCCTTTGCAACCTTGGGGTATATCCTTTGCAACCTTGGGGTATATCCTTTGCAACCTTGGGGTATATCTTTAGATCCTATGTAAGGATATAAAGAACATGAATCATTAAAGAAAAAAATTGATCACTGGACTTGATGAAATTGAAAACTTTTGCTCATAAGACACACTGTTAAGAAAATGAAAATGCAAACTGGACCAGGAGAAAATATTTGCAAAACACATATTTAATAAATGACTTGGGTCCCAATATATAAAGAGCTCTTGCAACTCAATAATCAGACAAAATAAACAAAAAACCTAATTTTAAAAAAAGGCAAAAGATATGAACAAACATTTGAGAAAAGATACACTAATGGCAAAAGGCACAGGAAAAGGAGCTCAGCATCACTAGTAATTAGGAAAATGAAAACTAAAGCCACAACGAAATACCACTATACTCTCACTAGAATGACTTAAATTAAAAAGCCGGGGGATATGTAGAAAGTGGAACTCTCATATATTGGTGGTGGGAATTTTAAATGGTACAACCTCTTTGGAAAACAGTGTGGCAGTTTCTTATAAACTTAAACATATGCTAACTCTATGACCCTGCAATTCTATTCCTAGGTATTTCTCAAAAGAAATGAAAACATGTCTATGCAAATTTTGTAGGAGCATGTTCATGGCAGCTTTATTCATAATAGCTCTAAACTGAAAAAAACACAAATGCCTAACAAGAGATGGAGGGATAAAACCAAAATGTAATGAACTATTAATAAACACAAAAACATGGATAAATTTCAAAAACATGCTGAGCAAAAGAAGACAGACACACAAACATATATGCTCCATAATTCCATATATATGAAAATTCAGAACAGGCAAAACTTATCTATACAAGTGGTTCTAAGCTGGGGAAATTATGTCCTCCCTTCCCTGGGCAATGCTGGAGATATTTTTGGTTGTCGCAACTGGAGTGGGATAGGGTGAGGGTGGTTGCTACTGGCATCTAGTGGGTAAAGACCAGGGATACTGTTAAACATTCTATAACGCACAGGACAGTAGTAGCCACAACAAAGGATTACTGGGCCCAGAATGTCAACAGTGCCCAGGCTCAGGTTGAGAAATCCTGTTTATAGTGATCAGTAGTGGTCTAGTGATGGGAGTGGGGATACTGAGAGCAAAGAAGAATGAAGGAATTCTGGGGATAATTAAAATTTTCTGTACTTTTAATTGTGCTAGTGATTAATTCATTTGTCAAAACTCCGATTGTACACTTAAAATGGGTGCATTTTATTGTATGCGAATTTTACCTCAAAGTTGATGGTAAAAAATATACTGCCTGCCAAATAATGTAAAACTATGTTAAATAGTTTAATCTATTTTTTGATTTTGAAAATATATGCATAGAAAAGACAGGAAAGGCAAATAACATTAAAGACAGGAAAAGCAAATATCATTGGCAGGCTCATGGATAATTTTGACTCTTTCCCCTATTATTCGTTTGCTTGTATCCACTAAAAAAATAATAACTTCCATGTGTGTGCGCGCGTACACATATATATCCCTTACCTAAAACAGATCCAAATAAATGAGGATAATAGAAAAGCATAGGTGTACATGAATACCTGTCTTTTTTTTTTTTTTTTTTTAATCAGCATAGCAGATACAATTCAATTATGCTCAACAACAGTCCAGGAACTGTGCACGGTGTGAGAAATATAAAGATGTCTCTAAAGAATTGACTGTGGAGAAAAATTATATTATCAACAAATCAAATACAAAACAGCTAAAGGCTATGATGGAGGTTTGAAAGTGGCAGATGAAAGAACTAAGCAAGTAACTAAGCCTTGGGGCGTAGGAAGTATTTACAAAGATGACATTTGAGCTGGGTCTTGATAAAGTAGTAAGAGCTTGTCAGATGAAAATCATTATATAATTTAGAAATCTTAAAAAAAAAAAACAAAACTGCATAACAATCTTGTTACACTGTTCTCTGTCATATTTTACAGCCTGAAAGGTCAACAATGAGAAAATCTCTTCCTGAAAAGGAAAATTATCCTACATATTGAGTAAAGGAGTTACACCTACTGAGAAAATTCCATATCCAAAAGGGAAATGTGCTTAAGATATACTTTACAGAAAACGCACTCTTTGAACTTCTACTATATCTAAGTTTGGCAATTAAAGTTACTGACACCATTCAAAAGGATAAAGACAAAAGGAATCCATTAGGCTACAGTTCTAAAATTCCATATTAACATTTGTTAGCAAATTCCAATTGGCCTCACATGACACATTAGCAAGTGAAAATCTTAACATCTCACAATTAGCAAGTGAAAATTTTAAGATGCCTTCCAAAAGGTGGATACTGGGAATCCTACAGCACATTCTTGATAGTAAGTTTTCAAGCCATGAGAAATGCTTTTAAATATACAACGAATGAGGTAAATAACTTATTTTCTCTGTCTTAACTTTGAGTAAAAGAATTACTGCGGGCAATTTAAGAAACACTACTTCCTGGTAGGGTGATTCAGGTAATTGGAGAAAAAGGAAAAATACTTAAAGCAATAAACCAGTTAAAAAGGGAGCCTTCTGGAGTCCTGTAATAGCCAGTGAACTCGAAACTCTTGATATTGTATAGATACCGACACCAGCAAGGGAGCCAGGAATAACTGCAACACCAGCCAAGTGTCGGAGGCCGGCAGAGCGAACAAGTTACCGCCTGATCCTTTTGCTTCCACCCATAAGACACCCGCCCCACCCCCCGCTCCCTAAAACGTCCCTATACTCAGTACCTGCCCAGAAATACTCATCTCCCCCGCAACAACTCCTCACAATCCCAACAACCCTGGGGGAGTGTGACAGGCTAAGTCCACTTACTGAGCTGTCCCCCGCCTGACGTTGTGCTGGGTTCCCGACCTCCAACGCCGGCTGTTCCAGGAATCCCCGGAGCCCCCATTCCGGGCGGGGTCCCACTCTGCCTCTCGAAGTTGCCTGGATTGGAGAAGTAGTCGCGCAGCCGAGGCAGCTCGCGGCCGCTCTCTAACAGCTCGGTGTGCAGCTCCAGCGCCGTCAGCAAGTATTGATCGCGCAACAGCTGAGCCGCGATCGCGTCAATTGACAATCGGGCCTGGGTCTCTCCGGTACCCCCCAGGGCCACCGACGCCTCCCCAGGGAGCCCTGTCCGCACACTGCTCCCTAAGGCCACGGGATCCTGTGGAGATAGAGAGCCCGCAGAGCCAGGATCTAGGCCACCACCGGCACCCAGTCGAAGTACTGCCCGCCGCTCCTCTCTCACCGATACCTCGTCATCGTCCTCGTCCGAATCGCTGAGGAATGGATTCACACCGCCTCCACCACTGCCGCTACCTCCAGGCGCCATTGCCGCCATCTTATCCTGTCAGGATTGTGGGCGCCTCCCTAACTGGCTGACAGGCCGCAGCCTGAATCCCCCCTAAGTCTCAGCGAGCACTGCGCACCTCCACTGCTGCGGCCTGACAACTTAGGTCCCGCCTCCCCACTTAGAGACCAGGCGTAGGCTCAGAGGCAGAAAGTCCGGACGTAGCAGCACCTGCTGCCTCAGCCGCTGCAGCACCAGCAGCCCGGCTCGGCAGGGGTCTTCCTGGTCTCAAATGTCGCGAGAACTGGAGCGTGCCCCGCCCCAGATCCGCCCTAGCCCGCCTCAGCCCCTCGGGTTCTCCGCGCCAAAGGGCAAAGATTGAAGGCCCCGCTCCCCTCTCAAAAGCAAAACCTCGCCGACAAGTCCTCCATGATTGGCTGGAGGAGGAGGGAGGGAGCTGGCATTTACGAGTGACTGGCCCAGAATTATCGCGAGAGCAGGGGCGGCAAGGTAGGAGTTGGGGAGGTTCTGTGGTTGAGGGGTGGTTATGATGGTGGCTTAGGGATACCCGATTGGCTGTCGTTTCAGGTGGCAGAGGACAACCCTTTCCGAGAGATATAATTGCTCTGGGTTCTGCCTTCCAGCTGAGGAAGGCTCCTTTTGGAGATCAGGCCTGATCCGGATGAGTCCCAGGTAAAGCTTAGGGACAGTGCTCCGGGGTGCGGCGGCCCCGAAACTGGTTTCACCTCGCGGACGCACTGCTCCCTTACTACGCTTCACGTTTTCTCCCTGTTTGCTGCCTATTGGTGACATTTTCTCCGCACTGATAGCAAATGCCCAGGGCAGTAGTCAGAATTTGGCTTCCGTCCTTTTCCCTTCCCAGCCATGTGCTTGCTTACCCCGGAGGTCTAGCGACAGCACCGGTCTTGTTGCAGCTCAGGGAGAGCGCCTTCTCGCCCCGGAGTTAGTCCTATAAAAGGGGTGGAGGGTGGAGAAACTACACAGAAAATGGAACTCTGAGGTTTGGATTTACCTGGATTTGTAAACACCCTCGACTTGGGCAACAAACTATTAGGCGCTCCATAAACACTTAGAATTTAATACATAATTTGCGCAACAGGAAACTTCCAAAATATCAAATGCTGTCCCACTGGTAGACAGATAAACTTGAGTCTAGAGAGTTTCAATGACCTGGTCAAGTCAACTCCACTAATAAGCATTCAGGGAAACTACTATTTCGCTTATGTCCAAAGCGATTCTTAATTCCTCCTATGTCCTGCAATTTTTCTGGCTCGTTTAGAATCAAGATTTTGATCGTGGAACTTAACTATTTTAGAAGCTAGATGCTTTAGGAAGTTTTGATATCCTTTGTCAATCGTTCGTTAGCACATAAAGTAAGTATACTCCTATGTTTGGAAGATCAACGTTTATCTTTTATGTCATTCCTTGATTACAATCTGAGGTAGTAAAAGGGATGTTTCTAGTTAACAGTATTAGACTGCTATTTCTGACAGCTTCTGTTTTTTTTTCACACACATATGACCACTTTTGCAGGTTTTAGATTTTCTTTCTTAGTGTGCAGCTTCCAGTAAGCACCAAAATAAATAGGCAGCAGTAATTATGACTATCAGGTAAGTCACATACTATGTTGAAGCAGTAAAGTATCTCCTTTAGCTCTGTGGAAAAATAAAAATAGAACATTCTTATATACCTTAGATCAGGTTATTGGTTTACATGTAAAAGTATGCCAGCAGTTAATTATAGGCTCTAATTTCAGTTTATCCAGGTTCAGGAAACTAAAATTTTCATTCGAATGAGCTTTAAGATTTTTGTTATTTTTGCCAGAGGTTAAAAAAAAAAAAATAGTGGCAGTACCAAGAATTTAAAGTATCTTTTATGAGACATTATTTTTGTCGTTCTAGTGCTAAATATTTTTCTGTGCCATATATTGAAGAAAAACATGGAAAAAAAATCGCCGATATTAGTAAAATAGTTTCAAAATGACCAGTGCTGTACTGTTACATATTTCTTAGCAAAAGGGACGCTAATCTTTATTTTAATTGAGATTTGCCAGAGAAATTAAAAATTGATCGATCCAACTTCTGGAATTAGTGAATAGCATGGGAAGGGCATGATTAGAAATGGATTGTTTATATACAATATTTTCATCTTTGTAAAGGGGAATTTTAGAAATCTGCACTTAGGGTTCCTGAAGAGGATTGTGCTTATTAGGTAGAAGAACCTAAATTCAAATCCTAATTCTACCAATTATTTATTTATTTAGTTAGTTAGTTTATTTATTTTGTTTTTGTTTTTCTGACTGGTAAGGGGATCGTAATCCTCGGCACGGTGTTGTCTGCACCACTCTCTCCCAAGTGAGCTAACCGGCCATCACTATATAGGGATCTGAACCCATGGCCTTGGTGTTATCAGCACCACACTCTCAAGTGAGCCACGGGCCAGCCCTACCAATTATTTATTTTGAAATCTCGAAAAAGTCACCTAATTTCTCTCAGCCTCATTTGCATTTATTTGTTAAAGGGGGTAATGAAAGTACACAGAATTGTAAATTTCACAGTGTCTGATATGCAGTAAATGTTGCTATGGTCAGTTATTAAATTAATGAAATATTAGTGTATATTGAGAATATTTGACAGATTTTTAAAAACAAAACAAAACAAAACAAATATCAACTGTTAGAACATCTAACTCCTGAAAAAGCAGTTAAATCAGTGGAGTTGTTGAAAAGGAATACCTTTAATTTAGGGTCTGAGTTCTAAAACACTGGTTGAAAATAGAGTTAAAATGTTTCTTCAGAGACTTGTAAGAAATAGGATGCAGAAGTTCTTCCACCGCTGACTTCCTATATAGATCTGTAGTTTCATGCTTCTACTTCCATGGAAGCATGAAAGTACAGATCTATAGGATAGCAAGTAGAAGCATGAAACTACAGATTTATATGACCTTGCTTATGTGACCTTGCAAACCCATAACAAATCAACTGGCCAGTCTTCCCAGTAGGTACTTTTTATGTGACCTTGTTTATGTGACCTTGCAAACCCATGACAAATTAACTGGCCAGTCTTCCCAGTAGGTACTTTTTATGTGACCTTGTTTATGTGACCTTGCAAACCCATGACAAATTAACTGGCCAGTCTTCCCAGTAGGTACTTTTTATGTGACCTTGTTTATGTGACCTTGCAAACCCATGACAAATTAACTGGCCAGTCTTCCCAGTAGGTACTTTTTATGTGACCTTGTTTATGTGACCTTGCAAACCCATGACAAATTAACTGGCCAGTCTTCCCAGTAGGTACTTTTCTTGTCTGTGATACATAGAAGTTTAGTTATCAGTTAAAAATATTTAAGAAGTAGCACACCCTAGAATGTTAATAATTGCTAATCTCTACTTATTTTTAGTAGTATTGGGGAATTTTCTTTCTGCTTAGCAAGACTTGCATTAGTCTAGGCCTTTACAGCTAATATTTCATCTGAATAATAAGGATAGTCATCGGAAGTTTTTACCTTAGCAATGAAAATGTGAAACATGGATTTTTTTCCAAGCACTTCATTTTAGTGTTTAAAAAGTTATTTTTGGTTTTAATAGACTTAAAAAACATTCTAAATGCACATTTTTGGTTGATTTAAAGTTTTAGTAATATCTATTTTTTTTTGTTTTTCAGTGCATGGTAAACATTCCACAGGTATAGGCTAGATAGCTTTCATTGGAACATGGATATGACTTTTAAAAATTTTAATAGTTTATGCATTTATTTTGGAGGTTTCCAAGCAATTCAACCCTGGCAAAAAAACTTTTTCTTCTTTTTTTTTTTTTTTTTGTCCTTTTTTTGAGACCGGCTGCACCGCGGTCATCCTTATATAGGATCCGAAGCCGCGGCGGGAGCACTGCTGCGCTCCCAGCGCTGCACTCTCCTGAGTGCGCCACGGGCTCGGCCCACAAACTTCTTTTTTAATACATATGAATAAAATGTGATTCTCTTTAAAGAGAAATATTAAGTGATAATTTTGCTAATGTACTTGTGCTTGGCAATAATAAGTAGTATGTAAATGCTGATGTTTTGCAAGGTTATGTATAATAAATTAGGTAAGCATAGAAGGTGGGTTTTTAAAATTTGTTTGAAGAGAAGCAAGGCAGCTGAGAGTGGCTATAGTGCATTATTGCATTTACCTTTGAAGTGATAATCCTAAATAATTTATTCAGCAAACATTTCAGTTCCTAGTAAGTGTGCAGGACTGTGATGGGTGCAGGAGATGTCCTGTCCTGCTCTCATGGAATTATAGTGAAGTGACAGAGGCAGACTTTAATCCAAGCAGTCAGATACAGCTATGTAATTACAAACCGAAGTAAAGTTTTGGTTTCTGACTTATCCTGCATAGTCCCTCAGGAACTGATGCTTGAAAGTAGATCTTAGGAGACAATGGAGTGAGAGGGTGGAGGATTGGTTGGAAGCACATTCTAAGGAGAGGAATTGTAGCATGGGGTACTTGAAGAAATAAAAGGTCCGTGAGGTGAGGTACCATAAAGCAAGGGGATATTATAAGAAAAAGTTAGAAAAGTAGGCAGAGGCCAGTCCATCTATGACCTTACTAGTCATATTAAGGATTTTAGTCTTGATTAAGATAGGGAGAGTTACTGAAGGGTTTTACACAAAGGGTGAGATTCTCAGATTTGCATTTTGAAAAAGGAAAACAAAAATAGTACGCTGACTACATTGCAAGAAATGGATCAGAGAGGGGTCAGAGTGTATGTGGGGAGACCTACTGGTGCATTGCAGTAGTTCAGGTGAGAGATGGTATATATAGATGGTATACATCTTGGACTATAGGGGTGGCAGTGGAGGTTAAGACAAATGAATAGATTCGAGAAATAAAGTGTACAGGATTGTTGGATTAAATATGGGGGAAGAATTGGTTGTAAAACATGACTCCTGGTTCTCTGCCTTGTGCACTTGAGTGGAAGTTGGTGCCATCTCCTGAGATTGTGAACACTAGGGATCTAGGAAGGTAGTAGACAAGGTTTATGGAGAATATTATGAGTTAGGTTTTAAACATACTCAGTTTGAGTGTCTTTGAAATGTTCGAGTGGGTTTATCAAGATTGAAGTTATACATATGGATTTGGAGCTATAATTTATTGAGACTTGCATATAGGTGATAACTGAAGCCAAGGATATGATTAAACATGCCAGGATAGAAAGCATATAGTGAGAAGAGAAGGTGGCGTAGGACCAAGAACTGAGTAACTCCAAAATTCCGTGACGTGATAGAGACCATTCTACGATGGTCAGAGAAGTAGGTGGAAAATGAGTGGAGTAATGTTCACAGAAGCCAAGGGATGAGAGCTTACTAAAAAAAAAAAAGCAGCAGCAATCCAAGTGTAGTGGTGTTTACAACTAGCTGATCAGGATCAGTTACAGATTGCTTTGTTCTTTCTCTTCTCCCACTGCTTCACTTGACTAACCCTTAAAAAAAAAAAGTAAAAAAAAAAAAAAAAAGGCCTACATAACCAAGTCAATTGAATGGAGAAGCCACTATTTTTAGTCTTCTAATGAAGACTAAAAAATAGCTGTTGGATTTTGCACTGTTTGCTATTTTAGTGAAAGCTTTGTCTCTGAAGTAATGAAAACCAGGCTTGATTTAAGTTGTTTGAGAATTAGGTGGTCAGGAAAAGAAGAGGTCACATTCAGTCTTTTCAAGAAGTTTGGCTGTGTTGGGGAGAAAAGAGCAGTAGACGCCTTTAAATTTTTTTTCATTAATTCTTATATTTATGAGAAGTATTCTTGTCAAAGATAATGGCTTAATTCATTTCCAGTGCTGTATAGTATTTCATTATGAATAAACAATTTATCTATTCCCTATCGTTAGATATTGTTTACCATTTTTATTATTATAAATAGTGAAAGCCAAGATTTGAATTTAAAGTTTTTTACCCATGTTTGTTTCTGTTGTGGAATTTATCTTAGTAAATTCTAATGTGGTAGCTATACTAATACTTGTTAGTTGGTTAAAAGCATAAAATTTGTTATCTGTCTCGTACCGTATACAAATAAATATTAAATAATGCAGGGTGATAAGCAAAAATCAAAAGCTAGTAGAATAATATATGTGATATAAGGACAAGGGAAGTTTTCTTATACAAGACACAGAATACTCCATAAAAGATGTTTGATGATTTGTTAACTGTGTTAAAGTTTAAAACTTCATTTTAGCAAAAGTCACTATCAATGAAATTTGTACATAAATATGTATGTCTAACTATATATATAAATATACACATGCATACATAGATAATTGTAATGTACAGATCAAAGAAAAGGCCAACAACCCTAACCCTGACTGATCAAAGGATATGAATAGGTAATTGAAAGGATTGGAAACCCAGTTGGCCAATAAAAATGAGAAAAAAATGTTCATCCTCCCTAGTAATGAGGGAAATATTCAAACATCAGGGCACCAATTCATCCTATTCAGATTGGCTTAAGGTAAATATGCAATTTCAGGCAATTGTGGGGATTTAGAGATATAGGAACTCATACATTGCTGGAGGGCATCTAAATTTGTATGGACACTGACAATATCTTGTAAAGTTGAAAATACCATTTATTTGAGCAATTCCAGTTATAGAGATGGCTTTCAAATTAATTTGTTCATGGAATAGTTTGAAATACATTTGTAGGGAATTGAATTATGTTCCCCCAAAACTCCCTGAAGCTTGAACTGTGTTCCTCAAGTTTTATGTATTAGAAAGTTGGCTCCCACTGTGACTGTTAAGAGGGTGGGAAATCTTA
>NW_007728541.1:14646-15246 GCF_000696425.1 Galeopterus variegatus | reverse complement strand
ACTGTAAGCAATAAATGTTGTTTTTCTTTATAAATCACCCAGTTTCAGGTATTCTGTTATAAGCAACACAAAACGGACTAACACAAAAGGACATGGACACAATGCAGCCAAGTTCCTTTCCAGTTTGTAGCAAGGGTGATCTTTACCCAAGTTTCCAAAAAACTCCTTATTTCTATCTGAGACCTCCTTAGAATGGTCTTTACAATCCATTTGTCTATGAGCATTCTTGTCACCCCATTTAACCAATCTCTAAAATTTTGCCTGGTTTTCTTGTCTTCTAAACTTTCACTAGCATCTAGGCTTTTTCTAGCCTGTTCCTCCAAATCCCCCCAACCTCTCCTAAACACCCAGTTCCAAAGCCATTTCCACATTTTCCAGTATTTGTTATAAGCAACAGAAATGGACTAATACAGAAAATTGGCACCAGGAGTGGGGTTCGAACCCATGCAGATATTAAGGGCATGGTTCTGAGGGCTTTAAAAGAAGAGGAGAGTCTGTCTCTCTTTCTCTCTGCTCTCTCTGCTTCCATCATCTTGCAATGTAAGACCCCTGGGTCACTGTTGCCACCATCAGATGGACTTTGGACTTCCCAGCCTCAGA
>NW_007728541.1:12339-13386 GCF_000696425.1 Galeopterus variegatus | reverse complement strand
ACTTTGGACTTCCCAGCCTCAGAAACTGTAAGCAATAAATTTCATTTTTTTAATAAATTACTCAGTTCCAAGTATTTTGTTATAAGCAATGGAAATGGACTAGTACAACATTCTTCACTACAACCTGTTAAATATGGGAAAAACTTTTTTAAAAAATATTTTATTGCTAAGTTTTTAATACATTTGGAAATGTAGTGTAATTTTGCTTGAAGAAAAACTAAAGTACACTTTTAAAAACAATCATTTACTTCTGAAGTACTTTGTAATGTGATGTATTCTCTGTCTATATATTACCCTATTTTATTCTACTGTATCCTATTTTATTTAAAAAGAAAAAGAAGGCTAATTACAATCCACTACAATAGTTTTGATGGGTTACTACTTTTCTGTTTGTCATTCTGAAAATCTCCCAGTTTTACCATAAGAGACAAGCTTAATTTTTTTAATTTAAAAAATTTCATTATTTGTAGTAAGGACAGTTGGGAACAATGTCTATCAGCAAGATAATGTTCAAATGAATTATAGTATAGTTATAGAATATATATTTTGAATGTTTGAGATAATCCATAGGACTTTTTTTTATAGTACTGACTAGAATAAGCTCATAAAAGGAATAACAGCTTTACATCTTTACTTGTTAAAATTAATTTACAGTTAAGATGGGGAAAGCAGGAGTGGAAGTGGTGATGATTATATTGTTAATGAAATCTTATAGAATGACAGATGGCTTTTAGTCACACAATTGAGCAAGTTTAAAATATATACCCACCATATAGAAAAATGTCAAGTAATTTATGTAGATACTTCATGCTCTCAGGAGATGGACCATAACTTCTCACTCCATAAGTGTTGTCTGCGCATAGTGACTTCCTTCCAAAGAGTACAGAATAAAAGAAGGGAAAAAAGATGAACTTTACAGTGGAGAAACCTGACAAACACTACCTCAACCAGGTGGTCAAGTTTGATATCAACAGTGATAAGTAATGTTGGGGCCGGCCCGGTGGCGCACTGCTACAGTGCGCCGCTTGGGAGTGCGGCGGCACTCCC
>NW_007728541.1:9908-10862 GCF_000696425.1 Galeopterus variegatus | reverse complement strand
TGTAAAATCACAGTTTTCAATTAAAAGTGACAAATTTTTCTGATTTTTTAAAATTTCCAACATTGTTAATTAAATTAGTTAAATTAACTCTAATGCATTATTATTAAAAGTGCTTTAGTTACTCATAATATCATATATATATATATGTGTGTGTGTGTGTATATATATATATATATATCAACTAACTGAACAGAAAAATGGTGTCCCACGCAAGTTGCTTATTTCCTATAAAAATTGTAGCTTTAGGGTAATGATACCATTTTCAAGCTGTCTTGTAATTCAGTACCCCTTCTCCCCTTGAAAAAAATGACTTTTTAAGTGGATCTGAAAACAACTTCTCCTGTCAAATCAGTTTCATAAACTTCTATTGGTGGTGGAACTTAACTCATCATATTGTTTACTTGTTCATCTCACCAACCTAGATTTTAACTGCTGCTTATTAAATAATAGTATGATCTAAGAAAATCGCTTCATGTTTCTGGCCTTCAGCTTCTTCTTTTGTAAAATTAAAGTTTGACTAGATTGCATGCTTGCCAAAATTTCATTTCTTCATGTAGTCAACAAATGTTTACTGGGGAGCTAGCTATTAATAGTTACAGGTGGATGAATATTATGAATGTAAAAATGACTGCGACTGTGTCCAAGAGATCATAGTTTGGTAAGTAAAACTGAAAGTAAGTAATTACAATAGTGAATTAGGTGTTCCTATGGAAGTGTTTCCAATATAGGCAATGGGAGGATGAAGAAGGTCACTTTCAAGGGTGAAATTATGGAAGGCTTTTTCATTTCTGCTTCTTCTGTGTTCTTCCTTGTGTTTCAATTGGAGAAGAGGGAGGGAGAGAATTAATTAGGGAGTAGAATTGCCAGAATTTAATGAATATATGACCATTCTTATTTCACAATATTTAGTTTTTCCTTGTGAAACAATACTGAAGTGTTATCATTTACTGAGTG
>NW_007728541.1:6815-9573 GCF_000696425.1 Galeopterus variegatus | reverse complement strand
ATTTCACAATATTTAGTTTTTCCTTGTGAAACAATACTGAAGTGTTATCATTTACTGAGTGTCAAGCATTGGTCCCGGGTACTTGACATAAATTCATTCTAATTCCCACAACCATTTTTGTTGTTCATGAGTATTATTATTTTACAGGTGAAGAATCTAAGGTCCAGATTATTTTAGTCATATACCTAATGCTTGAATCTGCTAAGGACCTGATGTCCAAGCCCATCCAAAATGGACATGAAGTTGCTTTTAAAAATTTTATAGACTGTGGACTGATAAATGCTTGAATAGAGTCATTGTCAAAATCCTTGTTATTTATGGAATTTATTTGCATTATTGGGATAACCAATAAGAAATCTCAATCTTAATTCCCAGTTTGTCAGGAAAATATATCTTTTTCTTTTCTATTGCTTTCTCCAAAATAATGTAAACTCAGATATTTACAGTTTGATTTAAAAAAAGTAAAAGTTGAATAGCTTACCAATCTAGTTGTTTACAGTATTGGTAATACTTTACACTTGTATGGTGTCAGTCGGAGTCTTATTTACTTGCCACAATACTTTTATAATGGAATAGGGTTCATGGTGTCTTTTTTTTTTATGGATTAGGAAACTCAGACAGAGTGACTTCACTTGAATGAATCCCCACTGTTATTATTTAACAGAGGTAGATTTTTATGTTGGCTATTACAGCTTTGAGAAGGTCAGAGTTCTCAAATAAAATTTTTGTTTCATTACTTTAATAAGCCACGGAAAATTATTATTCTTTAACACGTAGTTTTTGGTACTTTATTCAACAAAGCTGTGTAATACCAAACGGGATGAGAAAGAACATAAATCTAGCGAGTTATTTGTAAACTCAAATGCAAGTGAGAACTTATATAGATGTTTGCTAATTTATAAGTATGATAAGAACAGTACTAAGAATAAGTATTTAAATCAATATGAGCATCTGTATATCTAAATATACCATATGTACTTTAGCTCTGAATAGAGTTTAAGATTTAACTGAAAGGAATTAACTACTTGAAAAATGACTTGTTCTGAATAACTAAATGTGAGACCTGATGCTAGACTAGATCCTGGACAGGAAGACAGAAAAAAGGATAATAGGTGAATAAGACAAAAAATATTATACCAATAAATTTGAGACTTTAGATGGAAGAGACAAATGGGCAAATTCCTTAAAAACTACTAAAGCTTACTCAAGAAGTACTGTAATAGATAATGTGAATATCTCTATATATGAAGAAATTTAATGTATTGTGAAAAACCTTCCCACAAACTTCAAGCCAGTGGTTTCATTGGTGAATTTTGTTACACAATAAGGGAAAAAATAATGATTCTATTAGAAGTGGCAATAGTCCCTTTTGCATTGGGGCTGATGTGTAGTTTCTAAAGCAGTAGAGGTTTATGTCTGAAGGATCCCCAGTATAGTAATCAAAACAAAATAGCAAGTCGTAAAGAACTATAGGTAGTGAATAAGTACACATCCTCACTAGCTAGCAGGTTAGCAAGTCAAAATGGACATGAATTTAAAGTGTTATAAAATAACATACACTAAAAACATTAAAGTTCAGAACTTTCATATTTGAGGAAACAGTTATTCGTCCATTCATCTTTGAACCTGTAATTCTCCAGTAAGGATTCTATTTAAGGAAATAACACAAATATATTCAAAATTAATTTACATTCATATGAATAGTTTAGCATTTAATGTTCATTAGGTTGTTTTTGTTTGTTTTAATCTGGTTTATCCTCTTAATAAGCATGTAAAAAAGGCATCGGGACACAAAAAGAGTGACTGTAATCCCAGGATCTTGAGCCTTTCAAAGCAAGCAGACATCTTTGGTAGAAAATTTGGTTAGTTTTAAAAAGAAATGAAGAGGAAGAGCTTTAACTCACGCTGAAGATTCAATCTTTGAAGGCTGGTTAAATGATTACCTGTGTAGTACTCTAACTGTGTGTTTCAGACACCTCTCTTTCTTTGGTTCGGAGCACAAGTGATGTTACATGAGAGTGCATTAAAATGGCTCAGGATATAATTATGCCTGTGTTTTTATTTATTTTTATTTTAACTTCCCAGTATACATTATAGTCGATTTTCATGACCCCTTACCTCTTCCTCTTTCCCACTCCCTCTCTCCCGTCCCCCCCCTACGTCATATCTGTTCACTTGTCTTAAAAAGTTCAAGGAATTGTTGTGATTGTTGTGTCTTCTCCCCCCCCCCTTTGTTCGTGTGTGTGTTTATTCATTTATTTATTTTTAGCTCCCACAAATAAGTGAGAATATGTGATACTTCTCTTTCTGTGCCTGACTTGTTTCACTTTATATAATTTTCTCCAAGTCCATCTCTGTTGTTGCAAAGGGTAGTATTTCATTTTTCTTTATGGCAGAGTAGTCATTAGGTTGTTTTTGTAGTAAAAATACTTAATTTACTTTTTTTTTGTTAAGGACAGTGATCATGATTCTAAACTGCATCAGAGAATGGAAGGTTGATCTGTAGTAGCAAAGAAGAGGGAAGGAATATGCTAAATCACAAGTAAAAATTCTCTTTTGTCAGTTAGCTTTGAGTGAAATTCTATTTTTCCTTGCTGTTAAACACAAAAGCATACCTTATTTTTTCCATGTAATACTCTTAGAAAGAATATGAAGGAATACAATGTAGAGCCCATTGTTGCAAGTAAAAAGAAATTAGGTAGAGTAATATAAACAGGAAGAATGTACTATTGGATAAAAAAATTACAAGTACTTTGTT
>NW_007728541.1:5212-6537 GCF_000696425.1 Galeopterus variegatus | reverse complement strand
CCAGACACGGAAAAAAAAAAAAAAAAAAAAAAAAAAAAAACCAATTATATTTAGCACTCCTTTTGCTTTGTACTTTCGTTTTGTTTTTGTAGGGGAGAGGATGACCATAGTCCCCTAATACCACAAATTTTGCAGTTGAGTTTCCCACGTTTGAGGAAATTGCAGGAGTTTTTGTACAGCCTTCTGTGCCTTGGTATCACATAGAGGAATGGTTCCAGGACCCCCGTGGATACCAAAATTAGTGAATGCTCAAGGCCCCTGTGAAGTTAAAGCTCATATATACCAGAAAAGAAGCAAACATTTACTCTAAGAGTTTTGCCTTCGATAGGAAAATGGCATCTACTAACTTAGGAATTTCTGTACTTATGGAATATCTTTGATTAGTTTACCGTTGGTTCCCTCAGAAAAAAAATTGCCTGTAATTTGACCTTTTGCTATATTATATATTTTTTTTTTACAATGTGTTTGATTTTGATAAGTGTTTTTCCAATATTTAATTTGTTTTTGCAGGGTATTTTGCCATTCTTTGTTTCCATGATGTGATTCTTCAGGCCAAAAAGAATAAGATGTGTCTGTAATTAAAATTACCTCATCTTTTGTGTTTTTCAGCTCAGAGTCAATATTTGTAACTAATGCTGTTACTTTACAAGTAAGACAAGTTAGTGTACTTTTTATTTTCTTAATCTAATCTTAATCTAATCACAGAGATTCACTAAAAACGGAAAATTACAGTCTGGCTTGAAAAGCACTCCTGTGGACAGTTCGATCTTGGTAGTTTAATGCCATACTGTTTTAGAGTATTATTTAAATGCTTCACATTGCTTAGTTTTCCTTAAGTATTTGTAAGTTCATCAGGTCTTTGACAATGTTTTCTCGGTGTTTTCTGTAGTACCCCAGTTATGCCACAGTATGTGCACAGAACATTTCTTTGAATGAATAAGCCTAACTTTCCTTTTTGTATTGGTTCAGGGAACTAAAATAAAGTGTTCCCATAATGAGTGCACATTTTCTGAAGCACAAATAAAATTTAATTTCCTTCATATGATTCAGCTAAATGGATAGAATGCATGTTTCCTGCTCAATTTGGTGATAGGAGAACCAGAAGACCCTTGGAGCTGATTAACAAATTAAAAGAAAAAATTCACCTCACATTTAAATAATTTTAATCAACCCACAAACATTTAAATAATTATGAATAATTTAAATAATTTTAAATTCTGAGAATAAAAACAGTTGTTGGAGTAGCATGAGTTACATTTTCTATTTTTATGTAGGGTTTGGTTTGACTGAACCCTAACTCATTTTAGGAGTGATTTAATTTCCTT
>NW_007728541.1:3422-4164 GCF_000696425.1 Galeopterus variegatus | reverse complement strand
TCATCAAAATATGAGAAAATACATATTGCATTAAGATTTAACCCCAATTTAATTTTGTTTTCTCTTTCAGTTTTTCTTGAAGATTAATCAGTTATGCTGGATATGCTGCTTTTCTTTACTTTAGGATTGCTTGTACATTTTGTGTTCTTCGCTTCCATCTTTGACATTTATTTTACATCTCCTTTGGTTCATGGAATGACTCCTCGGTTTACACCATTGCCTCCTCCAGCAAGAAGATTAGTGCTGTTTGTTGCTGATGGCCTGCGAGCAGAAGCACTTTATGAATTAGATGAAAATGGAAACTCTAGAGCGCCATTTATTAGGTAAGCATGTCAGCTGGTACAGAGACATCTCTCAAAGATGTTATCTTGAGTTCAAGTAAACAGCAAAATATTACTGTTTATCTCATATTGGGACAGGGTTGATGATGTGAAAGAGAATAGGACACGTGCACATTTGCCTTTATCTTTTGGATTGGCACTATAATGCTAGTTCATTTCCTTTTAGGTGTTGTTTCTACTGCTGTTGATGCTGGTATCAGATGAATGGAAATGTATAACCTAAGCTGCTTTGACTAACTTGTCCTGATTTCACAGATCTGCCTCACAACTCACCATATTATCTTTTTCTTAAAAAATAACTGGCTTAAAATAATGACAAGCATAAATATTAATAAATTAGTAATTACAGTGGTGTTTAACTAGAAAATATGGACTTCAAATCAAATACAAGTACAACCTTA
>NW_007728541.1:0-588 GCF_000696425.1 Galeopterus variegatus | reverse complement strand
CAGCTCAATAAAGTTTACTTGAAATATAAAATAAAATGATGTTTTACAAACCCCACTTTAATTGCAGGAGAAAATGTTATATCACATTGGCTCTTTTGAGATCTTCATATCCACTTGTCTTCTTGGTAAAAGGCAATACGTGCCTTCAATTTAAATGGAGAGAGATGTTGTGCTTTTTCTCTACTACTATGACTATTTCCTCAAAATGATAACATTTCAAGGGGAAATAACAATATAAATTTCCTTGGGCAATACTGCTGATGTGATTTATTTTATATATATATACACACACATATTATTATATATAAGCATAGAAACATATATATAAGCATAATAAATTATTTTACCATTACTCCTCTCCTGCGTTCCTTTATTTTGCCAAAGGCTACCTGTACTTCAATGTTTATTGCAGCTCTATATACAATAGCCAAGAGCTGGAACCAGCCCAAATGTCCATCATTTGATGAGTGGATAAGGAAACTCTTGTACATCTACACAATGGAATACTACTCTGCTATAAAAAAGAGCAAAATCCTACCATTCACAACAACATGGATGGACTTAGAGAAAATTATATTAAGTGAAACA
>NW_007728540.1:296593-297608 GCF_000696425.1 Galeopterus variegatus | reverse complement strand
TTCTTGAACAGAGCATGCGGAGCATAACTTCTCAGCGTGTTAGCATCCCCACTGAGATCACCAGTTAGCTGTATAATGTGATAATATGTACAATATGATATAATACTTGTATGTCCATGGGATGTACAGAATCACCTGCTCCCGTGGCTGGTGAACGGATGAGCTGCGTCTCTTCTCAACTTTTTTATTAATAAATATTGCAAGATTATGCCTTTTCTCTTTAATTGCAGTAAACTACAAAGTTAGGTACACAACTTACTCGAACTGTGAGTAAAGTATGAATAATACACTCTGGGTGAAGCTGAGGGATTTCCAGTAACGTATGTGCATAACTTTAGGAGTCTTGGCTCTGCAGTATCTCGTCTGGCTACTCAGAAACCATTTTTAGAGCAAATATTCCAGATATTCAAGTTTGTTTGTTAACTCACTTCCAGCTAAGTGAGCTATTTATACATTTTTTAAAAAAAAGGGTATTTGGGGTTTTTTTTAAGAGCAAGTAAGAGATACCCACCTGATTTTGTTTTTCCCAGTACATTTTCCTCAATTCATTTTGTATAACCAAACAGTAAGGATTGACTGAATGCCACAGTGTCTCCAGATGAGAACTAGAAGATGTTGGCATCACCCTGAGGGAGCTTGCACAGGGCTCCCTTGCGTCCTGCCCCCCGTTTCTGCACTAAGCCTGCCTTCTGCCCTTCTTCTCAGCTGATCAGCGATGGCAGCGTGGTCTGTGCAGAAGCCCTGTGGGACCATGTGACCATGGATGAGCAGGAACTGGGCTTCAAGGCCGGCGATGTCATCCAGATTCTGGAAGCCTCTAACAAGGACTGGTGGTGGGGCCGAAATGAAGATAAGGAAGCCTGGTTTCCTGCAAGCTTTGTCAGAGTAAGTGTGCTTTTCAAAAGGACCTGTGGCGGAGAGGCAGAATCGTTTCAGGCCAGATCTCACCCTATGCAGATTCAGTTTATTTGTAATTGTTTTTAGTCTGCCCTGCAAGTCAGACCAGTAAGAAATT
>NW_007728540.1:290819-296059 GCF_000696425.1 Galeopterus variegatus | reverse complement strand
GTGGGACCATGTGACCATGGATGAGCAGGAACTGGGCTTCAAGGCCGGCGATGTCATCCAGGTTCTGGAAGCCTCTAACAAGGACTGGTGGTGGGGCCGAAATGAAGATAAGGAAGCCTGGTTTCCCGCAAGCTTTGTCAGAGTAAGTGTGCTTTTCAAAAGGACCTGTGGCGGAGAGGCAGAATCGTTTCAGGCCAGATCTCACCCTATACAGATTCAGTTTATTTGTAATTGTTTTTAGTCTGCCCTGCAAGTCAGACCAGTAAGAAATTAGACTGGGTCAAAGTAAAAATCTTAATGAAAGTAAACAAGTCATCTGGCATTGCTGCTGTGTTTCTTGAGCCTGCCAGCATAGCCATAGTTCTGCTGAGTACATAAAGAATTAGGCTAGGGTCACGCTGCCTTCATAACTGGTCATGGAGAAAGGGGAACCAGGGAGGCCTTCTGCCTTGGTTCTGGTGCTGCCTCCCCCTCCCCAAGTCACCTGTCACCTGTGTGTGGACTACAGCTGCGAGTCAATCAAGAGGAGCCGTCAGAAAATTCCAGCAGCACCCACAGCGAGGAGCAGGAGGAGGATGGCAGCAAAACACGCCAGAGACACTGTGAGAACAAGCACCAGATGAGGACAAACGTCATCCAGGAGATCATGAACACCGAGCGGGTATACATCAAGCACCTCAAGGACATCTGTGAGGTAAGACCCCAGACGCTGGGACTCACTGAGGGTTCACAGCACACGGCTGCGGCATGCGCCCATGTGGCCTTCTTCCTCCACCTCCCTCCCCAGCCAGGCCCTCCCCTGTGCATCCTCTTCCATGCCCCGCACTTCTCCTCTCCGCCCCTGCCCGTGGCCCCACACGTGCTCACGAAGGACCTGCCGTCTGCCTTGCTGAGTGTGAGGGGCTGTGGCCGTCCTCCTGCTGTGGCAGCCAGCCCTCTGCAGCTGTCTGTTCCAGGACTTACCTCCTAAGATTCTTCTTTAAGTGAAACCCACTCGACTTTCAAAGAATCAAAGGTCACGGCACCTAATCAGTGACATACACGTGAGATTCTGAGTCGCTTAGATACAGATCCCCCCAAAATTGGTTTTATCTGGTGATATCCAAGGCTGCATTCTAGTGTCATGATATTCTGCTCAACAGTAAATTTAGTTTTATAGTCTCGTCCTGATTTCAGAGAATTGGCCGTTAGTAGGCGTGAATCTGAAAGGGATTTTTCCTCTCCTGATATTTTTCATTTCTGTGGATTTTGTATAAGCATCACATTAAACCATTGTTCTCCCTGTCCGATCATTCCAGCTGTCCTAGCTGTGAATGCTGATGTCTGCACTGTCGATTCAACTATGACCGTTCAGTGATGAAGACGAGCTGAAGTCTGAGCCGCGCGTTCTGTAATTGGATTATCCGGCCATATAGACCTACCAGAGTTTAGCTTATTTGTGTCAACCCTCTTATTCTCCATAAATGTATGGTTAAGGAAGTGTCTTTATAGTGTCATTTTAGGAAACTAAGAGTAAGTGCCAGTAATTGTTGAACACTGACTGTGTGCCATCCCTGCACCTGGATTAACTCACCTAATACAGTGTTCTCACTAGGCGGGTCCTGTTACCCCTCTGTTGCAGATGAGGAAATTGAGACACGGAAAAGCTAGGTGGTGGGGTTGCGACTTAAACCAGTCTGCCCCAGAGCCTGTATTCTGTTAAATTTCTGTTAAAATTCGTACCAAATAGTCAGAGGTATGTATTTTACCATATGGTCAGTTTGGTCTGTTTAATTCCGTGATGCTACTTTGGAGGTAACTATCACATATACGTATGGCCTTCTCTTCCTGTCACACTGACTCCTACCCAAGCCACAGTGTAACCGTGGTGCTGTACATAGAGCATCAGTGCAGGCCTGCACTGATGAAGGTCTGCAGATGTATGCTGTCTATAGAAAGCAGGTGTGGTGGAATCCTCGGGTGAGATGTTCTCAGCTCTGTGCCGTGATTGACAGTGAGCAGAACTGCATTTGCTGTTGAGCAAGCAGTGACATTCTGTATTTGACAGGTCTTCTCAGCTGTGAAATGGAATTAGGGATGGGAGGATGATTATCTTAAGAGCTTAGAAAAAGTGTGATGATACCAATTTTTGTGCTCTGGTATTTGAAACTCTGGTATTTGAAACTCGTTTCTGGAAACTTTATATGATCCAACCACATGAACCTTTTTCCTTTCCTTTTTTTAAAAAATTAATTTATTGTTGTTATTATTTTTCCATTCAAAGATGTGGAGCAGTTGGGGTGGAGGGGGAGAGAGGAAGGTGGAAGGGGATAGGGTGGGAGGACGAGGAATGGGGGAGGAGGGCATGGTAGAGACCCATGCACCCCCCTCATTCTGGCAGGGGAGCCCAGGGGCCTTCCGGCAGCAGCTTGGTCATGGTTGGGCTGGATGTGGATGTCAGGGACGTGGCTGAGGCCCTTGGCCCTTCCCCACCGCACCCCAGCTCAGGAGCCCAAGGTCCTTCCGGTGGCAGCCTGTTGGTCATGGCTGAGCTGGAGGTGGACATTGGGAGTGTTGGCTAAGGCCCTTGGCCCCCCCCCCCCCTCCCTAGCTCCAGAGCCTGGATGCTTCCAGTGGTGGCTCGGATGTCATCGGTGGGCTGTATGCAGATGTAGGGGATGCATTGCTGAGGTCCTCGACTCCCCCCCCCCCCCATCCCTTACCATCCCAGCTCAGGAGCCTGGGGGATTTCCAGCAAAGGCTCAGTCATTGCTGGGCTGGATGCAGAAGTTGGGGGGGCGTGGCTGAGGCTTTCTGCCCTCTCCGCATCCCAGCTTGGGAGCCCGGGGGACTTCCATTCCTTCTAGGTTTTATAGGTATTCTTTGGTGGTGTTAGACCTTTACTGGTTAATATCAAACTTTGTCTCTGATGTGTGGATACTTTGTTTTTTCTTTCAGTTCTATGTTGGACTATTTGCTCTTCCCACCCCTTAAACTTTGCACTGGAACTAATTTGTTGTCCTTTGCTTACTTCTAAAATGGGGGAACTTCCTGGGGGAACCAGCACTTGAGCCCTGTAGTTGAGCTAAATTGCTGCTTTGCTGCTGATTCCCTAGGGAAGGCTTTTTGTGCAGCGCAGGTTTTGATGGTTAATGTTGTAAGCACCTCCAGGTCTTGTGAGGTCCAGTACACGTGGGTTGTGTTGAAACTCTGGTCTGGACTTGTCTTTTCAGCAAACTGCACCCCCTGCAGTTCTGCATTCCTGACCAGTCTCCACTGAGTGGTCCTGTGCTGATTGGGGGGCAGATCAGCTGTCCTTGCTGTGTCCCAGTGTTCCCTGGTGGTCATGTGTCCCTCACCCCATACATTCCAGGCACTTCCCATGGGATGGGCTGTGCGCCAGTCCCTTGCGATGACTCACCAGCCTTTGAGTGGCTCCTTTTTTCAGTAGTCTGTGACTCCGTACTCTTGTGGGTCCACAGGAACCCTGTTAGTGGTCCTGCTGGCCTGGGGTCCACCAAGGCCCTCCTCTCCCCTGCAGTCTCCAAGCAACTTCCACAAAAGGCACAGCTGAGGTTTTTGCCAGCTCTTGCTCCGTGTGCTCACCAGGGCCTTGGAAAGGCCGGAGCTCGAAATGGCGGGAGTGATCTTTTCTTTCTCTCGTTGCGGCTTCTCCCACCTTCATGAACTCCATAGGTCTCTCCTCCTCTTCCCCTGAGCTCTAGCAGCCCCAGTGTGGCAGTCGTTGCTTTTTAATAGTTGTAAATTGGTTGATGTGGGAGACAGTGACACTGGGGACCATCTATTCTGCCATCTTGACCAGAAGTCCTTGCTTTCCTTTTGTTTTTAACATATTTATGGCAAATTGTCGTCGTGGAAGTATGATTATCTCACCAGGGACCAACCCATAGAGGTTAAAATAATTTTCTGTAATTAAAATCCACTCCAGCACCATGGCTTTGGGCCCAAAAGACTACATTATTTGAAAAAATAATATCTTTGAATTTCTGAATAAATTAAAAAGCTTGCTTTTGTATGTTGCAGGGCTATATTCGACAGTGTCGCAAGCACACGGGAATGTTCACTGTTGCGCAACTAGCCACTATTTTTGGAAACATTGAAGATATTTACAAATTCCAAAGAAAGTTCTTGAAAGACCTTGAGAAACAGTACAATAAAGAGGAACCTCATTTAAGTGAAATAGGATCCTGCTTTCTTCAACATGTATGTCACCCATTAACTTCTTTATTCGTAACATCTGGTAAAATAATAGTTTTGAAATGTCTCCATTAAGAACAGGAGACTTGTTTTGTTTTGTGTTTGTTTTCTAGATTAATTTTCCACAGTAAGGAGATGCCACTTGTAAAATTGTGTTGATTGGCTCATATGGTCAGTCTTTGCCTAAATACTCCAAGTCCTTTTTTCAAAATCCTTTTATGTAGTCTGGAATTAGGGTGGATGTATTTGGAGTAATTTCTAGTAATATCTAGTAAGTGTCTGTTATATTTCAAACACTGTTTTCAGGGTTTTCTTGTACTGGCTCCTGTACTGGTATGAGGTAGATGAGATTATTTTCAGTTTACAAATGAGGAAACTAAGGCCCGGAGAGTAAGTGACCGCAGGTCACACACTAGTCAGTAACAGATGTGAATTCAGACCCTGGCATGTAACTACCTGAGAACATTCCCGTGATGATGGCATGAGGTTAACACGGATTAACTGATGATTGACTATCACTCTTTGATACTTAAAGATGTCAGAGGAAGAAGGTTTTTCCCAGCCAAAATGGACAGGAAATAGTAATAGCAATAATCGTGACAGTGCCAGCAACACCGCCCCTTCACTTCTTGGGTGCGGGGCCCACTGCCTTCTAGAGGTGGGGGACGGGAGCCCGTCCTCTGGGGGGGTAGATTTGAAATAGCTGAGCGTCGTGTTGGGTGATGCATGTGGGAAGACTGGCTTTGTAGGTGCCCTGGGCATGTTCCAGACATTGTCAAACACCTGTGTGGCCAGGGCACGAGGTTCCTGTAGAGGAGCAATAAGAGAGAAGCTGGCAGCCGGCTCCGGGCTGGCTGAGCAGGTCGAAGTGGACATTTTTGAGGAACAACTGACCAGACCGGTTGTTAGCAACCAAGAACAAGCAGCAGTCAGAACTGCCTGCAGGGTTTTGCGTCTCAGAGAGTTAACAGGTGGATGGGGAAATGTGTTTTCTAGGGACACGGGAGCCTGTGTCAGGCAAGGTGAGCAGGAGCCGCCCGGGT